>NW_025891100.1:115680-170636 GCF_002878395.1 Capsicum annuum
ACATGGTAGTTTCCCAAGAGGTTAATATTATAAAAAGAATGGGAACTAAGAGTCCCCTTAATTTAAATGGTTTGGATATGAATATGCTTGCAAGTATGGTGGTATGATGATACAGCTGGCTTATGGTGGTATGATGATACAGCTGGTTTATCAAATAGATTGGTTAATATATGGATAATTGGATTGTTTGGACTTGGTTTTAGTTAGGCATTAATGGCGGAGAGCGTAATCTAAGCCGTGGAAGGTGGCAATCCCCAGAGGATAAAATAAGAAACTCCTATTTGCAGATATGAGGGGTCATTTATGGCCACGTGTGAGTATCACATTTTTATTGGACAGATGTACTAGTCAACCCAGGGATACATATATGGGACCCTTTCAGTAGTAGGACCTGAACCTATATGGCCTGTAGGTGATAGGACGGCTAAGCTAAAAGACCAAAGTTAAGGTTGTAAATGGCATGCTTATCCTAGTCCATTATCCCAGCACTTACATATATGTATGGTTGTTTGTATTGGATGGTTTTCACTTGGTTTTGATAAATGACATTACTTTATCCTTATCTCGAGATTCATGATTGTGTTCACCCACTAACCTATCTATTGGTGGTTATATACCTATGCTATGCAAGAATCAAACGTTCTACTACTCTTTCATAGTACTTGATTCGGGGATATCTTATTAGATTGGAGTGGTAAGCTTTTATTCTTTTGGAAAGCATTATTTCATGTTGGATATTCTTAGACCTTTTATTTTCTTTTTAGATATTTTTTATGGCCATGGTTGGGGCATGAACCAACATGATATTAGTATTCTTATGGATAGAAGTTTTGTGGTACTTCTGGTGGTTAGAATGGGTGGGATCGATATTGGTATTAACCTTGGTATCAAGATGTTTGTTGGGGCTTACACCCTTAGACGATTTTATTGGTTGTTCCATTGTATTACAGTTTGGATTTGACTTTCATATTATGTTTTGATATTCTCTTTGATTTTTTATGGTATGGATGGTTGGTTTGGTATGGAAAGACTTGGTTGGGTCGGTCATGGTTGTTACCCAATCCCAAAGTCTTCATGAGAGCATTACATAATCTCCTTATATGCTTAAAATTTAGTTAATCTAAGGCTGTATAAGGAAGTTCGGTTGGGTTAAGGGGGTGGTCCCCACTCGTGGGTAGACTTAGGATTCCCATTACAACAAGGATCCAATTTGGGCTATGTCAATTTGGTATCAACCCTAGGTTCATAGTCATTCGGGAGTCCAAAAAGTCATGTTGAGTAGAGTCTTTTTTAGGGGTATGTATTACACCATGCTTATAAGGGAGAGGTTGCAAGATATCTAGGAATGTTTTACTTTCTTGGTATTCTTTCTTTAAGATTGACTTCTCAGTCCTGGAATCTCTTCTAATCCTAGTTTGTTCATACTTCATATCATGCCTCCTACATCTAAAACATAAGGGAATTCTTTGAGTTCCTTAGGGCAATGCCTCCTATGTCTAGAGTATATCTTGGATCTCATGGTCCTGTTGCTAATTGTACCAGATTTCCTCTTATTCCTTCTACTTCTCCTTAGGTTCCTTAGGGAAATGTGATGAATGTGGAGTTTCATCTGTCTATTCATGTTATTACCCAACTGGCTGTTGTTCAGGTCGAGTGGGGTACGGCCAGCGTTGTATCTGCTGAGTATGCTAGGCTTGGATAGTTATGATGATGGGTCCTCTGACTTTTATGGAAGTTAAGGTGGAGGAATACCTACAGGATTTTCTTAATGAGATAGAGAAGATCTTTCAGGTAATGATGGATACTAATATGGAAGGAGTAAACTTTGTAAATTATCATCTCAATGAGATTGCTCTTCTGTGGTATGAGGAGTGGGACAGATATAAGGTTAATGTAAAAGAGGATGGTTTGTGGGAGGCCTTTTTTCATTCCTTCATAGATTGGTTCTTTCCTCAAGAGTTGAGGAAAGCTAAGATGGAGGAGTTTGTGAACCTCAAGAAAGGGAGAATGTTTGTGAAGGAGTATACTTTAAATTTCCATCAATTTTCAAGGTATGCTCCTGATTTGGTGGCTGATATGAGGTCGTGAATAATAAAATTCACTTCTGGGCTGAATAAGGATCTAATTCTAGAGAGCAAGACTACTTTGCTCATGAGAGATATGAATATGTCAAGGCTGACTGTTTATTTGCACCAGGTTGAGAATGAGAAGAGAATGCAGGATATAGATACAGTCAGGGTAAGCGTAAGCTACTCAAAAATAAGAGATGTCAATGATACCCAATTCATGTATGTAGAATATAAACACCAGTATCTTGCAAACTTCCACAGAACAAAGCTACTCCTACAAAGGGGTATCAGCTAAGAAAAGATGGAAGAGAAGTTCCCAAAATTTCATGCCTTACTCACTGCAACCCGGTGGACATGTTTTGCCCCTGAACCCTACTTAGCAAATGAACCATGTGTGTGCTAATTCAACACAAACCACTGTGTAGTTTCACTTAAAGACCCAGTAATGAAAATTTAGGGTAAATTTGTCAACTTTAGAGCGGAGCAAATTAATGCACTATACAGTCTCCCAAATGCTGGAAGGATATTAATTAGATAAATAATTATTCTTAGTTATTAATGGCTATTTTCATTGAATCATCAAGTGACCTCCATTTTGGTTAACTGCACCCAAATAAGAATACAAGACAGTCAAAGCATACCAGTGTTTTTGATCTTTGCCTCCTTCAATTTTTTCCCCACAAGACAAATCGCTTCTATTAATGTCACTTTTCGGACTCACTCAGAATTACAGAGATTAGAAGTTGTCAAATATGAAAGAATCTGAAAAAGAAAACATCTCTACCGCTATCTCATGACTTCAAAATTAAAAGTAAAAGAGAGAGGTGTTTTCCCTGACATGTTTGTTTCATGAATTATAAAATGCTTCCATTTAATTTCTTATTCTATCAATATAAATAGAGTACCTTCTAAATCTTTTGATACGGTGAGAGGTTTAAAACAAAGAGATACAATCTCCTCATTCCTGGTTCTCTTCTGCTATTTCAGTTTCACTCCTACAACAATAATAATAATCGTTTAACATTGAAATTCAAACAAAATAGGTCACTACCATATCTAAATTAAACTAACAGCCAACAATTCTATGAAATTACATAACCAACGGTAAAATTGAACAATTTCAAGAGAACCCTAAATCCCATTTTTGTTACTTACAACTCTTAATCCCATCATAATTCAAAAACTTCTATGAAATTGCATACCCAATAGTCCAAGGAATTACCCAAGTTAACTATAAAAACAATAATGAACTTAGTGAAATTCATATCAAGGAAAACAAAGAGAAAATGAGGTGATTAGAAGAAAGAAAAAAAACAAATACTAGAATATTTTACTGACCTTGGCAAAGAGGCTGTTGTAGGGAACAATTCAAACCACACTGAATGGAGAAGAAGATTAGTAGAACAAGAGAGGTTGAATCGATACAAACCAAATTGAAGTGTCTTTCAATTAAACAACTGATTGAAGATGTATCCAACTATCTTCAATTGATTGAAGATGTATCCAACAACTAATTAAAGATTTATACAATGAAGAGAATATGTATCCAACTATCTAATTTTATGATATTGAAGAATTGATGAAGAGAAAGATGAATCCAACTATGGAAGACTGATACTAAAGAATTGATAAGAGATGAGTCCAACTATGAAGTTATCGTATATATTAATTTGGGGTTTTCTAGATCTAAACCCTAGCTAAGAAAGATGAAATACTATTTTTGTTTTTTAATTATCATGTAAATATCATATATAATTAAAAGAAGCAGGTAAATGAAATGTTGGGGGGGGGGGGGGAATTCTTCGAAAATTTTATTTTTCATCAAAAAAATAAGTGTGGCTAAAAATAGTCTATAGCGGCGGTTCTAAAAACCGTTACCAAAGAATACCCTATTGTCGCGATTATAATCCTATTGCAACTATTTTAAATTTTTTTTGTGCTAATAGTTTAGATAACATTATGCTACGATTAAAATTATCGCAATAGGATGTTTATAGTTACAGTTCAAGAACCGTCGCTAAATAAACGTTCCCATAGACCTCATTTCTAGTAGTGAGACCTTTTCAAGAGGTTTATCCATCATAGTGTGTCTCTGTGGGGTGCTCTTATTTTGTTGAGCATTAGAAGGATGGTTCCCTTCGGATGTGCATCAATTACCACAAGTTGAATGAGGTTACAGTAAGGATTCTCTTCATTAAATTGATGACTTGTTCGACTAGCTTCAGGGCGCTAGATGTTTCTCTAAGATCGATCTTAAGTCTTGTTATCATCAGCTAAAGATTAGGGAGATTGATGTCCCTATGACTGCCTTCCAAATCTAGTATGGTCACTATGAGTTCTCAGTCATGTAATTTGGTCTGACTAATGCCCCAGTGACATTCATAGACTTAATGAGTCAGTTTTTGAATTTATTCATCATCGTGTTTATAGATGATATTCTTAGGTACTTTAAGAGTGAGGTGGATCACGCTGACCATTTTCATATCATGTTGCAAACCTTAAAAGATCAGAATTTATATGCTAAGTTATAGGATTAAACACCAAATCTCTCCATGAATCCTCATTAAAAAGGCATATGACTCTTCCCGGATTGTTAGTTAATGAAAATTGTATGTTTAAACTAAGGCATTGGCCTAAATATTGTGAATTATTGGTAATTGGTTTTGTGAAGGCTTTGTTAGTTATACTTTGATACGAATTGTAACCTTGGTACTTTAAATTGGCTAAATGGGTTTGATTCCTAACATATTGAAATTAATAAATGTCTATATTAGACAATGGGTTTTTGTCTCAAATGAATAATTGATTAATAATAGTAACGATATATGGTATGCTTACAAGTAGTGTTTGTACGATAATACAAACGGGATGCCCCCATAAGTAATTGGTTTTATGGTTTTATATGGGTAATGAATGTTTTAATTGGGATTTAATGTGGGATGTATAGCTAAGCCATGAAAGTGGAAGTTCAAAGAATTAACACTGGAAACCATGCTACTCGGTGCAGGTGTTATTATGATCGGGTGGTTCAAGTCCCTCGAATAAATATATGAATGGGAATTTTGAGTCCCCATTAATAAATTCATTGGTGCTTAACTCACCGTGATTATGTTGGGAGGTTCGAGTCCCTTTATAGGCATTTACTATTATGGATATTTTCTAGTTTGTGCAGCTTTACGCACTAGGGCCCTTCAAGCTAAGGGAGTTTTGGGCCCACACAGCCAGTGGTTGCCTTGGTATATGATGGTTATGCTACACAACCCAGGTTAATATTTTCAAAGTTTATGCTATTCTTGTTCCCTATCCTGACATAGTATTCATGTATATGTATTTATTGGATTGGTTATGTTCATTAGTCTATTGGTTTTTAAACTGTTGTCATTATATTATCCTTATCCTTGAGTTGCATTCTAGCACCCCAATCGCTAACCATCTTCAGATGTTATATCCACACATAATATAGGGACTGTTCATACTATCACACCTTTTTCTCAGTGTCTTAGATTTGGGGCCAGTTTGTATTGACTTGAAGTGGTGAGCTTTTATGCTTAAGAAGGTTTTATTTCTTTAATTGAGTTTTCCTATATCTTTATTAGTTTAGACTTGGATATTGGTTTTGGCTATGGTCAAGGGAATGTCCTGATTGGATATTCTTGGTTTGTTTAAAGGCTTTATATGGAAAAACAATGGATTTGGGTATATCATGGATTGGATATAGATTTTATTATTGTTTTAAGATTTGTTTGTATAATTTGGGTCATTGAATTTATTGGGTTGGTCTTTGTTATAGGCCTATCCCTAAGTTATTACATTGTAAATAATTTCTATCTTGTTATATGTTTAGGATTTGTCCAACTCAGGATATATGTATTTTTGTTGTATTGGGTATCGGGGATGATCTCCATTCATTGTTGGACTTGAGTTTCTTATTATGACAAGGTCCTGGTTTGATTCATGTCAAATTTCTATTAGATCCCTAGGTTCGTGGTCAATTGGGAGTCCACAAATCTGTGCCAAGTAGAGTCTCTTTTAGTGGTGTTTAGTATTCCATACTTATAAGGGAGAGGCTATAGGGTATTTAGGAATGTTTCTATTTATTGTGATCTATGTTCAAGATGTAGAGTCTAAGTCCTAAAATACTCTATAATTCCTATTTATTCACTTTTCATATTGTACCTCAATGATCTGAAGTTCACAGAAACTTCTATGTCCTAACTGTAAACAATGTTGATGGGATACGCGCTACTTATAGGTTCTAGAATCGATCTAGGGGTTTAATTCCTGATTTTATGGGAGTTCCACTGGCTCTCTCTAGTCGTTCTCAAACTCCTCAGGCTGAAGTAATGAATGGTGAGTTTCATCAGTCTTATCATATGTTGGAAAAGTTTATAGTTACTTAGTCTCAGTGTGGTTTTCTTGTTACTCTATCTTATGAGGCTATAAGGGTTGGCCAAATCATGAGTTAAATCCTCCGACCTTTATTGTGTTATGGTTTGGAGGATCCTCAAGGTTTTCTAGATGAGAAATAAAAGATCTTACCTATTATGCATCCTACTAATATGGAGGGCGTGTAGTTTTCTGCCTACCTACAGCAGGATATGGCGTACCAATGGTATGAGGAATGGGATTAGGCAAGGGGTGATTTGTTGAGTCATTTCTGTAAGAGGATTTCATTAGTGCATTTTAGGACTAATTTTTCCTCTAGAGTTGAGAGAGGTAAAAGCAGAAGAGTTTGTAAATTTGAGGAAAGGTCGGATGTCTGTTACTGAGTATGCCATGAAATTTCACCAGTTATCATGGTATGCTCTATAGTTTATTTCTAGAATTAGGGACAGGATGTGAAAGTTCACTTTGGTATTGTCTCATGTGTTGATCCTTGAAAGCAACAGTTCCTTTTTGAATAAGGATATAGATATCTCTAGGCTAGTTGTGTACATATAACGGGCAGAGAAAGAAAAGAGGAAGCAGTCTGAGTTTAGTGGGAGGCAGGGAAAGAAATTTAGGTCTTATAAGCATAATAGTAGAGATCATGGAAGTCAAAAAAAGAAGAAGTAGGGGAGTTTTGGTTCTTTCTTCACGTGTAGTGCTTCTAACCCAATCCATCGGGTGATCATTGGTCTCATCATGATAATGGGTTTTGACCACAGGGTGGCCAATCTTAGGCCAGTGGGTTTCAGTCGGCTCTATCCTACCCTTCTTGTATATTTTATAGGCAATCATACTATGGGTTTTGTGAGGAAGAGAAGAACAAATGTTTTTATTATGGTCAGATTGGCCATATGCAACATGACTATAATTCAGCGATAGCTTCTGGGGCTAACGAGGTTATTGTTGCCTCTTCATCTATTTCTACACCAAAGTGGTCTATTTTTACATTTGTTTCTTCTTCTAGTACTAGCACTGGCCGAAATTGTTTATATGATCTTATGTCTTATTAGGATTCTAAGGTATCTCCTAATGTCATTACTATTATGTTGAAACTCTTCTTCCATGATGTATATTCTTTACTATATCCATGATCCACTCTTTCTTATGTGACCTTATTCGTGGCTGTGTATTTTGGCTTTTTCTCTGAGTTTATTTCTTATCTTCTATATCTACCCTAATTGGAGCCTCTGTGATTGCAAAAAGAGTCTATAGGGGGTGCGTTATCTATTTATGGTAGAGAAACTCTTGTAGATTTGATAGAGTTAGATATGGTTGACTTTTATGTCATATTGGGGATGGATTAGTTGCATTCGTGCTATTCTTCATTAGATTGTCAGACCTATAAAGACATGATAGATAACGACATGGATAAGAGAAATGGTAGAGTAAGAAATTTAGGTATTCTGATAAGGGAAGAGGCCAGAAGAACAGTGGTAGAGATTGTAGGTAGCGGTCTAAGAAGAAGTAGGAAAAATCTAGTTCTTATTCTATGGATAGTTCTCCATATCCTAAGTTATTTGGTGATCGTTATTTTTATGAGCAATGTTCGTTTAAGGCATAAGATCCCCAATATCAAGATAGTGGGGCCCTTTATGCTCCATCATATCCTTTTTACAGATTATATGGATAGTTGCACGGTTGTTGTTTTGATCAAGAGAGAAATAAGTCATTCAGATGTTGCAAGCCTAGCAATATTTAGAGGGATTGCCCTGGAGGCAATGTCGCTACTGGCACTAAAAAGTTTCTAGTTTCTATGTCTTCAGCTAAAGCATTGAAAGGTGCTACTTCTGGTACCAGCACTGGACAAAATCGTCTGTATGCTCTCAACACCATCTAGGAATCTTGGGATTCTCTTAATGTTTTCACTGGTACATTATATCCCTTCTCTCGTGACATGTATGACTTACTTGATCTAGGTCTAATCTTTCTTATTGATCCCTTATGTGGATATTTATTTTGGTTTCAGTACTGAATGTATTTCTTATCCCTTTTCTATGTCTACCCTTGTGGGTGACACTGTTGTGGCTACAAAAGTCTACAAGTATCTATTTGTGTTAGGGACACATTGATGGATCTAATAGAGTTGGATATGTTGGATTTTTATATGATATAGGGAATGGATTGGATCCGTTCATGCTATGCGTCTCTTGATTGTAGAACTCAAAGGGTCAGTTTCTAATTCCCTATTGAAGCATTGATTGAGTGGGAAGGGAGTTCCCTAGTGCCTAAAGAAAGGTTTATTTCTTATCTTTGAGCATAAAAAATAATTTCTAAGGGGTGTTTATATCATCTAGTTCTAGTTAAGGATTCAAATCTTTGAAATCTATCTCTATTGTCAATGAGTTTTTTGAAGTATATCCTAATGATCTTTCTAGTATTCATCCCGATAGGGAAATAGACTTTGGGATTCATCTTCTTCCGGATACCCGTGCTATCTCTATGCCTCCTTATAGAATGGCTCCAGATGAATTGAAATAACTTAAGAAGTAAGTGAAAGATCTTCTTGATAAGGGTTTTATTTACCCTATGTTTATCGATTGATCCTCATGTTATTTTTGGGCTTAATAAGGATGGTTCCATTTGAATGTGTATAGACTATCGACAGTTCAATAATGTGACTATGAAGAATAATCATTCTCTTTCTAGGATTGATGCCCTGTTTGACCTGCTGTAGGTTGCCAAATACTTTTCTAAGTTTGATCTTCTATCAGGTTAGCATTAGTTGAATATTAGGGAGGTAGACATCCCTAAGACTACTTTTTGAATCCGGTATGACTACTATGTGTTCTTGGTTATGTCCTTTGATTTGACTAATGCCCCAATGACATTTATGTATCTTACGAATCGAGTATTTTATCAGTTTTTAGATTTATTAGTCATTGTGTTTATTGATGACATCCTAGTATATTTTAAGAGTGAAAAGTAATATGACAATTACCTTTGTATACTGTTGTAGACTCTTAAGATCAGCGATTGTCTGCTATATTTTCAAAGTATGAGTTCTGGTTGAATGTTGTTAGTTTTCTGGGTCATGTTGTTTCTAGATAGGGGATCATGAAAATTCTTAGGATTAGCTAGGTATTATAAAAGGATTATGGAGAGTTTGTCTTCAATCGCTGCTCCATTTACTAGGTTGAATCGGAAGATGGTGAAGTTTCTATCCAATACTTATGAGGGTAGCTTTGACAAGTTTAAGGTTAACCTCTACTCTGATTTTGACCCTACTCGTGTGTACTGATGGCTTTGTTATATATTGTGATGTATCTCGTGTGGGACAGGGTTGTGTCTTGGTGCAGTATGATAAGTTTGTGGTGATGCTTCTAGGAAGCTTAAAGTGCATGAGAAGAGTTATCTGACTCATGATTTGGAGTTTCTAGTTGTGGCTTTTTCTTTGAAGATTTGGCGCCATTACTTGTATGGAGTTCATGTTGACATATATTCAAACCATAAGAGCTTGCAGTGTATGTTCTCCCAGAAGGAGTCGAATCTCAATCAAAGGAGATGGCTTAAGTTACTCAAGGATTATGACATGAGTCTTCATTATCACCCATGTAAAGCTAATGTGGTTTTTGATGCTCTTAGCAGGTTGTCTATGGGGAGCTTATCTCATGTTGATGAAGAGAAGTGAGGTTTGGGGAAGGAAATTCACCATTTTGCTAATCTTGGAGTCCGTGTTTTTTACTCTAAGTATAGAAGTTTTATTGTGCTAGAGGTGGTGAAGTCATCTCTTGGCGCTAACGTGAAGGAGAAGCTGGTTCTGGATCATATCTTTATGTAGCTAAAGTCTGATGTGGGACAACAGAAAGTCATGGCTTTTGAAATTGGTGGTGATGGTATCTTGAGATACCAAGGTAAACTGTGTGTTCCCATTGTTGATGGGCTGTGGGAAAGAGTCTTGGTTGAAGATCATGAGTTAAGGTACATGTGACACGACCCAAACCAAGGCCTGGCCGTGTTAGGTATATCAAGTCCTATATGGATCGATGATCACCACCTGTACCTAACAAACAAAAATACAACACACCCTAAAGTCAAATTTTGGGCATATAACAAGATAGCGTGTAATAGCTTAAGAAAGTTTTAATGCAGGTCTATAACCCACCATAGACAACTGGCTAAATGACAGACTGATACCACTCAATAACTATAGTACTCCATACAAAGCCTTCTAAATAGTTAACCAAAAATAAATATCAATAAAATATCGGGATATGCCCCCGACTATAGCCAAAAATAGTATCCAGTAGTCTATAACTAAAAAGACAAACATAATCCTTAAATGGAGCGTTCCAAAGCATGGAAGCTCACCACTTCAAGTCGACTCTCAATCAATCCATAATCATTGAGCAGAAGAAGTAGAACTATGGAAAAATCCTGCATCACATAGGGATAGAGCATCTGAAGACGGTTAGTGGGGTGGACTCTAGCATTTACTTAAGGGATAAAGATAAAATAATGCCGTCAATTCAAATCAAGTTGACCAATTCACAATAACCATATGCAAATACATATATACATATCATCCCTGGATAGGGAACAAGGTTTAGCATGCACTTTAAAACCTTAACCTGGATTGGGTAGCTCAACAGTCAAATAATAGTACCCACGGACCATATGGGCCTAGTTCTCACCACCTGGTTAGGGCCCATTGCAAGTAGCTGCACGAGCCAGAGATTAATCTCATAAATATGCACACGGGGGACTCGAATCTCCCAATATATACTAAGGTGACTTAAGCACTAGATCATATAATGATTTATATGGGACTCGAACCTCCCTAATCATGAAATAATAATAAGGGGGACTTGAACCTCCCAAGTCACTTTTACCCCCGCATCGGCAAATCCGGCTTGTAGTGTCAGTCACCCAAACCTCCACTTTCATGAATCAGCTACACAACCCTATTTATAGCCTAGTTAAAACACTTACCACACAATTCCAGTCATGAACCACATTCCAAATTAAGGCATACATTGTTGGTATCATCATACTAACTACACTTGCAAGGTAATACATCATGCCAACACAATTTTCATTAACTTGGGGAGGACAACTCCCATTGTTCATAAATACAATGTGGGGGAACACCGACTCCCTTTGTTCATTAAATCATACCATTGTGTTTTAAAATATCTCCTCATATCATGCAATGGTTCAAGACTAATTCAATTTACAAATTCCTACCTTTCTCATAACTCAAAACAAATTTCACACAACGGGTTGGGGTTATAACTATTTCATAGTCATAAGTTTGGGAAAATCAAAATTCCCTAGTTTATTCACCATACCCATGCACCCATAAGTTCAGAACCATATTTAAAGCATGAATAATCATAATTAAATCATGGGAAACATTGTTCAACAATAAGCATTCAAAACCAACAACCCTTGTTTCCAAAGCCAAAATAATTCCATGTAAATAACACTTTAATTCATACGCTTCTTAACAAATTAACAAAGAAGGAAGAGTCACATGCCTATAATATTAATATGTAAGCACCCTTGAGATCCCTAAGTGATCAACCTTTTTAAAACCCTAGGTATTTTGACCTTTAAGAATTTAAGAGTGTTCAGAAATTACTTTGATATGTTTATGAGAACTAATGACACCCTAGTGATGTTATAAGATATGGGTTTCATGTTGGGCAAGAGGGGAAATATCTAAAATGCCCAAAATGTAAAAGCTAAAAAAGGTTCATCTTTTAGTACAAGTCAATCATTAACTTTTAACAATTCCTTACGACTCTTCACCACGAGTCATAACCAAGGCAATACCACTAAGTCACCCTACACTACAGACCTTACAACTCAATCACAAGACTAGTAATGGGACCCTATGACTGGTAGGTCCCTATCGTAATCAACATAGAACCCATTTGGGTATACACTGTACACCCAATGATTTACACCTAACGACTTGTAACAAATTCCTATGGCTTATAGTAAGAAACTTGTACTTAGAGTTGAATAATCCAAAAATAGTAATACTCATCCCAAAGATTGTTTGAGACACCCTACAACTTATAGGGTGAGTCGTAACCATGGTAGTGAACTTAAAGCTTAAGGAATTTTCAAAGTCCAAAAATCAGGGATGTTTCAATTCTCCCCTGCTTCGATCTATCATCCTCAAATGATGGGACAAGGCTTTTATTATCATAAATTGACTCCACATACCTCTATTATTACCTTTAACAATGAAAAAAATAAAGATGCTAAGGAAATCACCCTTTCCTTTTACAAAGTCTGAAAACAAATATGTCAGGGAATATGCATACCTTAAGCACAATTTTCCAGAGTAGAAAACAAGAACGGATACTTGGACTTCATGTCCTCTTCATCTTCCCAAGTAGACTCTTCAACCTTGTAGCTCCTCCATCTAACCTTTATTGAAGGTACATCCTTCATCCTCAACCAACGAACTTTCCAATCAAAAATTTCAACCAGTACTTCCTCATAAGATAAGGAATTCAAAATACTTACCTCCTTTCAATAGAATAACCATCAAAGTATCACCCAAGCACTTTCTCAACATTGAGACATTAAACACCAAATGGATAGAGATCAAACTAGAGGGAAACTATAGTTCAAGTAAAACATTACCAAAACTCTTCAACACCAAGCACAGACTAACATATTGGGGACTAAGCTTCCCCTTCTTACAAAACTACATCACTCCCTTCTGTGGGATACCTTTATGAATACCCAATCACTAATACTAAACTCAAACTCCCTTCACCTAACATCCACACAGGACTTTTGGCAACTTTCGGTGGCTTTAATCCTATCCGGAATTACCTTTACCTTTTTCATTGCTTGGTGAACCAAATATGGGCCAAATATCTCAGCCTCACCAACTTCAAACCACCTAAAGGGAGACCTATACTTCCTACTATACAAGGCCTCAAAAGGAGCCATACCAATACTAGAGTGGTAGATTTTATTATACGCAAACTCTATAAGAGTCAAATGATCAACACAACTACCACCATAGTCAATCACACAAGCTCTAAGCATGTCTTCTAACGTCTGAATAGTCATTTTCTCTTTTCTATCCGACTGTAGGTGGAAAACATTAATAAGGCTCACCTTAGTTCCTAAAACTCTATGAAATGATCACCAAAAATCCGATGAAAAATGAGTACCAAGATCTGAAAAGATAGAAATAGTCGCCCCATGCAAATTCACAATATTTTGGAGGAAGAACTTCGCATAATCCTCTATCAAGTAATTAGTCCTCAATAGAAAGAAGTGAGCAGACTTAGTCATCATATCCACGATGACCCAAATCAAATCAAACTAATTCTGAGACCGAGGAAGACCAGTAACAAAATCCATGTTAATTACTTCCCACCTCCATACAGGCAACTTGACTTCTTGATACAACCCTCTAGACCATAAGTGCTGAACCTTCACTTCTTGACACACCATGCATTTATCCACAAAACTAGACACACTTGCTTTATAATATAACACCAATAAATCTCCTTAAGATAATGATACATCTTCATCGAACCACGATGAATCATATATTGTGACTCATGAGCCTCAACCAAGATCCTCTCACGCAACCCATCTACTTTGAGAACACATAATATGCCTTGGTCTCTCAAGATACCATCACCATCAATTTCAAAAGCTATAATCTTTTGCTGTCCCACTTCTACCTTAATCATCACTTAAATAGGATCCAGTACCTGTTTCTTATTTATTTCATTACCAAGAGATAACTGCGCCACCTTTTGCTCAAATACACACCCGTTCTTAGAGTCCAAGATACAAGCTCCGATGATAGACAAATGGTGAATATCTTTCACTATTTCTCACTTATCCTTATCCACATGAGTTAGATCCCCATTGATAACCTTCTAAGAGCATCAGGAACTATATTAACTTTATCTAGTAATAGTGCAGACTCATGTCGTAGTCTTTCATCAAATCAAGTTACCTCTTTTACCTAAGATTTAACTATTTCTAAGAAAATACATATTGCAACATTCAATGATCAAAAAATATATCTACATGGATTCTATACAAATAGTGATGCCAAATCTTTACTACAAACTCCACAGCTAGCAACTCTAAATCATGAGTCGAATAATTCCTCTCATGAACTTTCAACTACCTAGAAACATAGGCCACTACCCTACCATGCTACATCAACACACAACTAAGTCCCATACAAGATACATCGCATTAAACCATATATCTATCATTACCTTCAAGCACGGTTAAAACTAAAGCTAAAATCGACTCATTTTTCATCTTTCCATAACTATTCTTACAAGAATCCAACAAAAAGGACTTCACCTCCTTCTATGTCAAGTTACTTTGGAGGGCAGATATAGTGGAGAAGCTCTCCATATATCTTCTATAGTAACCATCTAAACTTAAGAAGCTTCAAAAATAAGGTGGTGTCATGGGCATAGGCCACTTCTTAACCATTGCATATTCCTGCAGATCTACCATGATCCATTCACAAGAAATAACTTGACCAAGATAAATAATAGCTTCCAACCTGATTTCACACTTAAAAAACTTAGCATATAATTTCTGATCTTTTAAGGTTTGCAACATGATATAAAAATGGTCAGCGTGATCCACCTCACTCTTAAAGTACCTAAGAATATCATCTATAAACAGGATGATGAATAAATTTAAAAACTGACTCATCAAGTCCATGAATGTCATTGGGGCATTAGTTAGACCAAAGTACATGACTGAGAACTCATAGTGACCATGCTGGATTTGGAAGGCAATCTTAGGGACATCAATCTCCCTAATCTTTAGTTGATGATAACAAGACTTAAGATCGATCTTAGAGAAATATCTAGTGCCCTGAAGCTGGTCGAACAAGTCATCAATCTAATAAAGATAATCCTTACTATAACCTCATTCAACTTGTGATAATTGATGCACATCCAAAGGGAACCATCCTTCTAATGCTCAACAAAACAAGAGCACCCCACAGAGACACACTATGATGGATAAACCTCTTGAGAAGGTCTCACTACTAGAAATGAGGTCTATGGGAATGTTTATTTAGCGACGGTTCTTGAACTGTTACTATAAACATTCTATGACGACAATTTTAATCATAGCATAATGTTATCTAAACTATTAGCACAAAAAATATTTAAAATAGTTGCACTAGGATTATAATCGCCCCAATAGGGTATTCTTTAGTAACGGTTTTCAAAATCGTCGCTATAGACTATTTTTAGCCACACTTATTTTTTTTATAAAAAATAAAATTTCTCAAGAATTTCCTCCCCAACATTTCATTTACCTGCTTCTTTTAATTATATATGATATTTACACGATAATTAAAAAATGAAAATAGTATTTCATCTTTTTTATCTAGGATTTAGATCTAGAAAGCCCCAAATCGATATATACGATAACTTCATAGTTGGACTCATCTCTTATCAATTCTTTAGTATCAGTCTTCCATAGTTGGATTCATCTTTCTCTTCATCAATTCTTCAATATCATAAAATTAGATAGTTGGATACATATTCTCTTCATTGTATAAATCTTTAATTAGTTGTTGGATACATCTTCAATCAATTGAAGATAGTTGGATACATCTTCAATCAGTTGTTTAATTGAAAGACACTTCAATTTGGTTTGTATCGATTCAACCTCTCTTGTTCTACTAATCTTCTTCTCCATTCAGTGTGGTTTGAATTGTTCCCTACAACAGCCTCTTTGCCAAGGTCAGTAAAATATTCTAGTATTTGTTTTTTTTCTTTCTTCTAATCACCTCATTTTCTCTTTGTTTTCCTTGATATGAATTTCACTAAGTTCATTATTGTTTTTATAGTTAACTTGGGTAATTCCTTGGACTATTGGGTATGCAATTTCATAGAAGTTTTTGAATTATGATGGGATTAAGAGTTGTAAGTAACAAAAATGGGATTTAGGGTTCTCTTGAAATTGTTCAATTTTACCGTTGGTTATGTAATTTCATAGAATTGTTGGCTGTTAGTTTAATTTAGATATGGTAGTGACCTATTTTGTTTGAATTTCAATGTTAAACGATTATTATTATTGTTGTAGGAGTGAAACTGAAATAGCAGAAGAGAACCAGGAATGAGGAGATTGTATCTCTTTGTTTTAAACCTCTCACCGTATCAAAAGATTTAGAAGGTACTCTATTTATATTGATAGAATAAGAAATTAAATGGAAGCATTTTATAATTCATGAAACAAACATGTCAGGGAAAACACCTCTCTCTTTTACTTTTAATTTTGAAGTCATGAGATAGCGGTAGAGATGTTTTCTTTTTCAGATTCTTTCATATTTGACAACTTCTAATCTCTGTAATTCTGAGTGAGTCCGAAAAGTGACATTAATAGAAGCGATTTGTCTTGTGGGGAAAAAATTGAAGGAGGCAAAGATCAAAAACACTGGTATGCTTTGACTGTCTTGTATTCTTATTTGGGTGCAGTTAACCAAAATGGAGGTCACTTGATGATTCAATGAAAATAGCCATTAATAACTAAGAATAATTATTTATCTAATTAATATCCTTCCAGCATTTGGGAGACTGTATAGTGCATTAATTTGCTCCGCTCTAAAGTTGACAAATTTACCCTAAATTTTCATTACTGGGTCTTTAAGTGAAACTACACAGTGGTTTGTGTTGAATTAGCACACACATGGTTCATTTGCTAAGTAGGGTTCAGGGGCAAAACATGTCCACCGGGTTGCAGTGAGTAAGGCATGAAATTTTGGGAACTTCTCTTCCATCTTTTCTTAGCTGATACCCCTTTGTAGGAGTAGCTTTGTTCTGTGGAAGTTTGCAAGATACTGGTGTTTATATTCTACATACATGAATTGGGTATCATTGACATCTCTTATTTTTGAGTAGCTTACGCTTACCCTGACTGTATCTATATCCTGCATTCTCTTCTCATTCTCAACCTGGTGCAAATAAACAGTCAGCCTTGACATATTCATATCTCTCATGAGCAAAGTAGTCTTGCTCTCTAGAATTAGATCCTTATTCAGCCCAGAAGTGAATTTTATTATTCACGACCTCATATCAGCCACCAAATCAGGAGCATACCTTGAAAATTGATGGAAATTTAAAGTATACTCCTTCACAAACATTCTCCCTTTCTTGAGGTTCACAAACTCCTCCATCTTAGCTTTCCTCAACTCTTGAGGAAAGAACCAATCTATGAAGGAATGAAAAAAGGCCTCCCACAAACCATCCTCTTTTACATTAACCTTATATCTGTCCCACTCCTCATACCACAGAAGAGCAATCTCATTGAGATGATAATTTACAAAGTTTACTCCTTCCATATTAGTATCCATCATTACCTGAAAGATCTTCTCTATCTCATTAAGAAAATCCTGTAGGTATTCCTCCACCTTAACTTCCATAAAAGTCAGAGGACCCATCATCATAACTATCCAAGCCTAGCATACTCAGCAGATACAACGCTGGCCGTACCCCACTCGACCTGAACAACAGCCAGTTGGGTAATAACATGAATAGACAGATGAAACTCCACATTCATCACATTTCCCTAAGGAACCTAAGGAGAAGTAGAAGGAATAAGAGGAAATCTGGTACAATTAGCAACAGGACCATGAGATCCAAGATATACTCTAGACATAGGAGGCATTGCCCTAAGGAACTCAAAGAATTCCCTTATGTTTTAGATGTAGGAGGCATGATATGAAGTATGAACAAACTAGGATTAGAAGAGATTCCAGGACTGAGAAGTCAATCTTAAAGAAAGAATACCAAGAAAGTAAAACATTCCTAGATATCTTGCAACCTCTCCCTTATAAGCATGGTGTAATACATACCCCTAAAAAAGACTCTACTCAACATGACTTTTTGGACTCCCGAATGACTATGAACCTAGGGTTGATACCAAATTGACATAGCCCAAATTGGATCCTTGTTGTAATGGGAATCCTAAGTCTACCCACGAGTGGGGACCACCCCCTTAACCCAACCGAACTTCCTTATACAGCCTTAGATTAACTAAATTTTAAGCATATAAGGAGATTATGTAATGCTCTCATGAAGACTTTGGGATTGGGTAACAACCATGACCGACCCAACCAAGTCTTTCCATACCAAACCAACCATCCATACCATAAAAAATCAAAGAGAATATCAAAACATAATATGAAAGTCAAATCCAAACTGTAATACAATGGAACAACCAATAAAATCGTCTAAGGGTGTAAGCCCCAACAAACATCTTGATACCAAGGTTAATACCAATATCGATCCCACCCATTCTAACCACCAGAAGTACCACAAAACTTCTATCCATAAGAATACTAATATCATGTTGGTTCATGCCCCAACCATGGCCATAAAAAATATCTAAAAAGAAAATAAAAGGTCTAAGAATATCCAACATGAAATAATGCTTTCCAAAAGAATAAAAGCTTACCACTCCAATCTAATAAGATATCCCCGAATCAAGTACTATGAAAGAGTAGTAGAACGTTTGATTCTTGCATAGCATAGGTATATAACCACCAATAGATAGGTTAGTGGGTGAACACAATCATGAATCTCGAGATAAGGATAAAGTAATGTCATTTATCAAAACCAAGTGAAAACCATCCAATACAAACAACCATACATATATGTAAGTGCTGGGATAATGGACTAGGATAAGCATGCCATTTACAACCTTAACTTTGGTCTTTTAGCTTAGCCGTCCTATCACCTACAGGCCATATAGGTTCAGGTCCTACTACTGAAAGGGTCCCATATATGTATCCCTGGGTTGACTAGTACATCTGTCCAATAAAAATGTGATACTCACACGTGGCCATAAATGACCCCTCATATCTGCAAATAGGAGTTTCTTATTTTATCCTCTGGGGATTGCCACCTTCCACGGCTTAGATTACGCTCTCCGCCATTAATGCCTAACTAAAACCAAGTCCAAACAATCCAATTATCCATATATTAACCAATCTATTTGATAAACCAGCTGTATCATCATACCACCATAAGCCAGCTGTATCATCATACCACCATACTTGCAAGCATATTCATATCCAAACCATTTAAATTAAGGGGACTCTTAGTTCCCATTCTTTTTATAATATTAACCTCTTGGGAAACTACCATGTTGTCCACAAGCATAACTAATTATCTTGTAACCTTTGTAAACCATTTAAACCATTTGTAGTTTCATGCATCAGCTGAAAACAAGCAAGAGTTCTCTTTTAATAATGTCAATGCAATAAATATGTCTTTATAAGCATTTAATCAAAAACCTTGGAGGCATAGTATAACCAAAATCAAATTTTATTACCATTAAACCATTATACAAAACCATCATTGATGCATAAAAAGAACAATTAAAACCATAAGAAATAATAACCAAGCCTTTAACATTAAAACCCCCAAATTAATGATTGAAAATCAAAACCATACAAAAGTAAAAACCATGAAATCAACCATATAACCATGACTTTTATTGAAATTACAAGTAGGGAAAAGAATCATTCCTTAAGAGAAGAAGATTGATATAATGAATTTACCAAGACAAGTCCCAAAGTAATCCCTTAGTTGAAACCCTAACTCTTTGCCCCAAAAGCTCCTAAGAGAATTATGATATATTTTGGAAGAGATTCTAAGTGTTTAAGAATAAAATAATAGGGTAAATAACCTTCTAAGTATATTAGAGGTCATGGGTCCTTATTTGGATAAGGGGAAAATGTCCAAATTACCCCCACATAAATCCTATGAAAACCTAACACAAGGTCGGGAATGACCTTCTTACGAGTCGTAACCTAGGTTATAGTTAATACCTACCAAATCATAATCAATCCTCAACCATGGATCAGACACTATCCAGTATACAACTTATCCAACCAAGTCGTAACCTCAGCATACAATTTATACCCATGATTCATATTGATGCATTAGGCTACGTTTTTTCTTGCAGATCTTTATTTAAGGCAAGTTCAGTTGTATGTTAACTTTTTCCAATGTATTTATGTGTTGTATTTTTGTTTCTTCTATTTCTGTGATTTATTTAGGATTAGGGGTCCCACTTACATGAAATGGTGAGCATCTCTGAGGGTATTGGAGTCTGTTAATGGATTGTAGTTAGATAAATATTTATCTAGTTAGTATTGATACTTGTCAATATCCTTAGATTTAAATATATAAAGATAACTTAGTGACCTCAAATAGTTCATATTAGATGCCTATTTTAGAGCTTGAATTTTATTTAGAGGACATTATAGTGATGCATCAGGGATTAGTGACCTATAGATAATAATTATGTTATTATATTTTACAATGGAGTGATAGATCTTTAGAGAGTATTTTTTGTATAAATGGGCTTGTAATAGTGGACGAGACTTATCATTTGGAGTAAGTTAGGTTTGGGTAGATTCGCGATATATTGTCTTAGGGATTGTTGTTATCCTTTTTATTACCTGTGTGAGGTTTATATTAGCCGTATTATTGACCTGAGAAATTATTATTATTATTATTATCATGTGGCCATGTGGGGCCTTATGTGCATATTGTTACTAATTTAGAGTATGTCATGTGGTGATGTATGAGTGGGAGCTTGAGTCAATATTGTTGGCTTTACTTGTTCATTTAATTTTCATATTTATTTTTGAATCACCGAGTAAGGGATTGACTTTTCATCATAGACCATATTAGTGCATTACATTTTCTTTATCGTATTGATGATACTTAAATGAGGGGCATTAAATGATATTATTGATGTCATGGATTACTATTTACACTAGTGGTGCCCTACGATGGCTTACATAATGGAACATTATAATATATAGTTAATTCTGAGCTTGCTTATACATGTAATGAATTAATTCACATCTTCATCTTTGTTGTAAGCATATCATCCTCATATCATTCATATATGTTCATGAATTGATTCCACTTAAGTTTTCCCCATTCAAACGAAAATGATATTTTTATACTTTAGCCGAAGGTCACTTTCATGAAAGGTTGATTCAGGCATTTTATGAGATATTATAGTAACCTTGATCCGTGAATATTAGTTGGAAAAGTGTCTGCGATACTGGGTAACCTTGATCCGTGAACATTAGCCAGAGAGGTGGATTGAGAATACGAAAAGTATATAGGTTACAAGACCCTCATGGGTCCTACTTTGGTAGCACTGTTTCTTAGTAGGTGTATACGGAAAGTTCTGTGATAAATTTCAATTAATCATCATCATCATATCATCACTACACTGCAATACATCATGTGCATTGCATTGACATTTCTGGTATTATTTAGTATTGTGTTAATATTTACTCTTGTATTATATTACCGTCATAGAACCTTGTTTGTGATATTGTGTTTGACCATTTTTTAAATTCATTACATCATCTTATATCATCTTTGTCACGATCCAAAAACCAAGGGGTCATGATGGTACTTGTCATGGCGAACCTTGATAACTAAGCCTATCACCCAAACTGGTAAACAAGGGGAAAAAGATAGAAATAACCCTAAGGCAAGGCTTTTATAACGAAGACGATCTATGTAAATATAATATGAAAATGGAACATACAACCAAAGATATTATACAAAACTCCCAAAACTTGGTGTCCATGGTGTAAGAACTACTAATACAATCCATGAGTCAAATACATCAGAATATCCAACAGGAATAATATATGTCTCCAAATACTAGTAAAGACATAAACTAACATAGAAAGATAGAAGTGGACCACAAATGCATTGAAAGTCCAACTACTACCTTGAAAAACTCTAACAACGCCAAAATCAAGACACATGAGACACACCCACACCAGAATCTTCACCAAAAATGTATAGTAGGGATGAGTATGGTCCACTTATACTCATTATGTATCATAGACCGATGAGCAAAGTAGAGATAAAGCATGCAAAATACACACTAAGGGCATGTTATCTGCAGTTAAAAATTGTCCCACAAAGGTAGCCAACACTGCTTGAACTAAAAGTTCTATAATATCCATATATAATAAAACAAAGCACCAAAAAAATACCAGTATACATTTATGCCATATATAAGAAAAGGAAAGGCGAACAACATATATGACAGTATCAATTAAAAGTAAGGGACGTTAGAACAATGGATAGGTAACATGTCAAACAGAATATTCAATCACATCATGAGAATAATAAAGTAAAAACAATAAGAATGTTGATGTAATGCACGAGGTGGTCGTAGAACCTCGATGCCATCACACAACCTCTAAGACTATTGCATAGTCTATATATACACCTACGAAGGTAAATCTATAAAACGTAGGACCCGTGGGGGTTCATAGACCCATATACAATCTATATATCTATTCTCCTCCCTGGTACACCCTTGCCAGTGTTTTATAAATATTTCCACAGTGGTACCATTGTTTCATGAATGAGTATGAGGATGCAATGCTCACAACCAACCACAAAGTGTTTTTCCACAATAAACGATAATGAGTATTTTTACAACTGACCAATATACCATTACGTGAGCTAAATATCAACTCATTATTTCTAACAATTCAAGTATTCCAACATGATTCATATGCCAATAGAGTATGAATACATCACAACACATAATTTATACCACAACACATTTTTCCATAAATAAGGTACAATTATCATCATGTATACAAGGCTATCAATATCATGCAGGACCCAATATGGTCAGACATAGAATATAAAGTTTCAAAACCACCATATAATATTAAACATAGGCCCTTACATGGGCACAACACAATAAAATAGCCATTTTTTATTATTAGTTCCCATACTCTTAACATTCATTTTGTATCAGTATTAACTACCCATGCCATTCTAAAAGAAGTAAAGAAATAACCTATCTTGAAGGACAAAAATTTATCCACAACACTACTATTTTGAAGCCTTACTCTTCACGAAAGGATCCAGAATCAACTAAAACATCAAAATATAGAATCTAAGCATAAAAACAAAGCTAACGACACTTATATTACCTATGAGTTGAAAACAAGGTCCAAATCAAAGAAAAACCATTTTTAAACTTTATCGGGTAAAATCATTGAAATCTAATTCAGAATAAAAGTTGTTTTGAAGGTGAAATTAAGAGAAATGGGTAATTATAGGATTATAAACTCAATCACGTGAAAAAGGGGTAAAATTATAGTTTAAATTGAAGGAATACCATTTTTAGGCCTTACGGGCCAAAATCCAGAAATTCCATACGTTAATTCGTGTTAACAACAAAAACTTAATGTTAGAGGTGGAAGAAATTAGTTGAAATGAGTGTAGTGGAGCTTACCAATTCTTATAAATGGAGAAACTTGCTCAAAACCACAAACCCTAGTCTCCAAGTCTCAAAAATAGTGAAAATAACAAAAATAGGTATTTAACTACAGAGGCCTTGTGATCACATAACTCGAGTCACGATTGCAGACCTTGAGTCGTGATCACGAACCTTGAGTCACAATTGTCTTGACTTGCAGGACTATCGCAGTCACAAAAGGGGTGACATAATTGTGACAGTTGCCTTAATGGACCAATCATGATCGCGATACTAATGTCTCAATCATCAGTGCACCATCTCAGTGTGCACCAGTTGGGGACATTGTCATGAACCAAACTAGGTCCTGGTCATGACGGGTATCTCAAGTCCACCAAGGATCGGAGGCCATCCCCTTTACCAAGCAATTGATGAATTACAAATATAAATATACATAAGATGAGTTACAAAAATATAACAAGATAGGCAACACAGAAAGTAATTTAAGAATTTTAAAAACATTCCAATCCACAGTAATCCACAAAGCCTATAAATGAACCAAAACTAATCTAAGTCAGGACATGCACCCAACTATAGCTAAAAGAATCCAATAGAAGTAGTCTAAGACATAAAAGAAATAAGACTTTGAAATGATAGCCCTTCCGAAGAATGGAAGCTTACCACTTCAAACCTAACTGCTAGCAACCCAAAAATCCAATCACTGTGCCGAAAAAGTAGAAGTGTCTTTGTTTCCTGCATCGCATGGGGATACAACATATAGAGATAGTTAGCAGAGTGAAAGCTAGTATGTAACTTAGGGAAGAGATAAAATAATGCCAAGTTAAAACCACAGTAAAGTCACAACCCAAACCAGGGCCTAGTCATTATGGGTGCCTCAAGCCCAATCAGGATTGGAAGCTACCCCAAATACCCAACCATTTTAAATATATATATACATAACAAAATGGAAAATTCATAAATCAAATACAGTCAACTAGTATCAACCATAATACCAATCCTAAGGCTAACACCAATGCCGACACGGCTAATACCAACCCATAGTAGTCCCATAAAGCCTCTATTAGAAAGTAAAACAATACCCGATTAGGACATGCCCCCAACCATAGCCAAAACCAAATTCTATGGCATGGTAAAAGTATTAAGAGAAACCCATAATATAAAATAGAGCATTCCAGATTATGGAAGCTTATCACTTCAATCCAACACAAGTTGTACCCAAATCCAATCACTAAGTAGGAGGAGTAGTATGGACGGTTCCTTCATCATATGGAGATATAACGCCTGAAGATGGGCTAGCGAGTGAACGCTAGCATGTACTCAGAATAAGGGTAAAATAATGCCAACCTTTAAAACCAAGTAAACAACCATGTGCATTCACATCAATATATATTTATATTTAATCCATGTCAAAAAAGGGAACTAGATTTAGAATGCCTTTAAAATCATTAAACTGGGTTTGTGTAGCTTAACCATCCTAGAATAACCCACAGAATATACGGGTCCACCGTTACCCCTTAAACAGGCCCTATTATGTGTAGCCACATGAACTGGAGATATCTTAGGTGTTGGCGATTCATGCATACCCTTCACCCTCTATGATATATATATACAAGTATAACTTAGGGGATTTCTATGTATTCCAGCAGTATATGGTTGCTGCAACCAATTCTCATGTCGGCAAGCATGAGTTTCCAGTATCCATCAATTGGACTCACACCTTCATCGTTAGCTATCATAACCAACCATTATTTCAAAATTAAAACCATTAGCACACAACCCAATAACCAATTCCATATATTATTAACCTAGTCTATAAGAAGTGGTGTCATCATACCGACTATAGCTTGCAAGCAACGCCCTTAGCCAACCCTTGGCAGATTCTTATGTACCCCATAGGTTCCATTATTAGATTAACTTGGGGGATTCCTGTGTACCCCATAAGATTTTAAATCAAATTCATGGCCACTAAGGCCTTACCATTTAGCCATTAAAACCATTTAACCAATTTAGGTTCCATTTCCATGTTATACTATGCAAAGTTTTTAATGAAAGTCTAAGTAAGTAATAAAAGCATTCTTATATCCATTTTTTCAAACATGTTGAGGGTATATAGTTTCCAAAACCAAAATCAAGACAAACTGACCATTCCCATGCAACCATATGTTCAAACCATCATTATAATATGAAAACCATAAGTAAAAACTTAGGAAAACATAAATCAACTATTAATAACCAAAACACCCAACATATAATTCAAAACCAAATAATACCCACCATTAAACCATGTAAACCAATCATTAAAAGATAAATATTTTTGAACTAACAATGAGGAAGGAGTAACATGCCTTAGATTGCACAGAAGATGGAGATAAATCAACCTTTAGAGCCTTAGTTGACCACCTTGAAGGAAACCCTAGGCTTTTCTTAACCCAAGATCTTGAGAGAGATTTGATTTAGTTTTTAAGTGTTTAAGATTAGAATAATAGGGTAGAAGAAGTCCTATTAGTGTTTTTGGTCGTACGTTCTTGATGGGTTAAGAGGGGAAATATCCAAAATACCCCTAACTTAAACTATAAAAGAATTGTCGTAGGTGGGTATGACTACCCCACCCAAATTGTACCCTTATATATGACTGATAGCCATTACTCATACCCTAGGTATCCACTTGAACCCCAAAAGTGTCCATTATATGGCAACCAAGAATAACTCGTACCAAAGCATATAACAAGTACCCTTAACCCATACCCAAATAGAATCAATAGGGGTTCGATGTTGTCCAACATATGAGTTGGACTATACCACTTATATCTTATCCTCACAACTCCTGGTGAGACACTTATACTCAGATCCAAGTTAGGTTATCAAATTTTAGATTAAGTAAAGGATCAACCAACCAACTCATCAGCAATCAAACGACCTGTACCCAGCAAACTGTAACCACACCACAAACTCACCCACTAAACACTGGCCAACAAATGAGATGCGTCAGCTGACGCATAACCTCACCATACGAATCATATGGTGAGTCATATGATCAGCAGAAGACTTAAAACCAAAAAAAAATTTCAAGGACTAAAACCCATGGTGTTTCAAGTAAAATCCATACACACACATACATATATATACATATAACATTATAGTATAGAGAGCTAGGTTTATCATAAAAGTAAAGCATTATGTTAGACTATGTAGATTAACCACCATAATACAACACCTACGGGCTATATAGGTTAAGTTTCCCTTGCTGAAAACACCTAATACGTGTTATCCATGTGAATCGAAGGTATCAAGGAAGACTAAGGGAATGCCTCAACCTACTTTATTTATTAAATCAGTGTTGAAGAATGCCATAATCCCCTTTATTCATTAATTTAATTTGGGGGAATGACACGACCCCCCTTGTTCATTAAACCAATCTGGTGAAATGCCATAAACCCCTTTGTTCATTAGACCAAAAAAATTATGTTTCAATAGCCTCTTTATATAATGAAATGGTTCCATAAGTAGTTTAATTTGCATAACTTCATGTGCAAAACAAGCTTCACAAGATTGGGTTGAAGTTACACAAATTAAAATATTCAAAACTATCAATTTCGGGAAATCCATAACCCTAATTCCAATTAGCCACACTCATGCACCCCAAATAGTTCAAAACCATCAATTTAAACCATGAATCATCAATAAAAGTCATGGGAAAAACAATTCATTCCACAAGGTTCAAAATCCCTCAACCCACATTTATAGACCATAATTTAATCACATAAATAACAATTGTAAATACATGCTTATAACAAAATAAACTTTGGGGAAGAGTAACATGCCTGAGATATTAAGAATTGCAGAGAGAAATCAACCCTTTGATACTCTAATCTCCAATTGGATTAAACTTTTAGGTGTTCTTGACTTAGGTATTTGAGAGTTATTGAGAAGATGTATTGGATGGTTAAGTATTGAAAATAGGGTCCCCAGGATGTTTTATAGATATGGGGTCTAAATGGGGGGATAGGGAAATAACAAGAATGCCTCCACTTAGAACTACATAAAAAGTTGCTCAGTCATCACGGGTTAGTATACCACTCGTGACAACTAGGTACAAATCATCTCCATAACTCATAGTGTGTACAATAGTTCAAGGATCCCCAGATGTTGGCCTTACAAGTCACACACAATGACTCGTGAGGATTCATTATGACACGTTAAGTGCCAATCATGGCCAAGATAAAAATTTGGCCAATTACACTACTTTGGTTATGGATGAGGCTATACGACTCATATAATCTTTATGACTCATGACCCCCTATCATAATCACAATAAAAACTTCAATCTAATACAGTGGTTAGGCTATAATTGTTGGTCTTAATACCCATAAGGCAATCTTGCGACTCTTAAGGTTAGTCGTTATCAAGGCAGTGACTCCAAAACTAAAAAAAATTTAATGCTTGAAAATATGGGGTGTTACATTCTACCCCCTGGGATCATTCATCCCAGAATGATGAGTCAAGGCATTCATAGCATGATTTAACATAGAAACTCAACCACAATTACCTTTAAAAAAGAAAGAAAATAAAGGTATTAAGGAATCACATACCTTAAGCACGATTATCCAAAATGGAAAACAAGAATAGATATTTAGACTTCATGTTCTCTTCAACTTCCCAAATAGCTTCTTCAACCTTATTATTCCTCCATAAACCTTCACCAAAGCCATATCCTAGCCCTTAAAGATGAAGTTGCCTATCTAAAATAACAACCAGGACTTCCTCATAAGATAAGAAATTCAAAAATACCCATACTCTCTAAAGAAACAACCATAGAAGGATCACCGAGGCAATTCATCAAAATTAAAACATAAAAAACCAATTAAAGGGAACTCATCCTAGAAGAAAAATCTGAATCATGAGACATATTTCCCACTCTCCTTAAAATCAAGTACGAGCCAACATGACCTTCCCCTTCTTTCATAAACTCATCACCCTTTTCTCGGGAGACATCTTGAAGAACACCGAATCACCAATATCAAACTCCAATGCTCTATGCCTTAATCTACATAGGAATTTTAGTGACTCTATAAATTCATAACTCTATCCCAAATAAGATTCACCTTTTCCATGGCTTGATGAACTAAGTCAGGACCAGACTACCTAGTCTCACTAACTTCAAACCACCCAATAGGAGAAAAACATCTCCTACTATACAAAGCCTCAAATGGAGCCACCTGAATACTAGAATAATAGCTATTATAATGAACAAACTTGATGAGAAGCAAACGATAAACCTAACTACCACCAAAGTTAATAAAAAAAGCCCTTATAATACCCTATAATATTTAAATAGTCCTCTTCACTTATCCATATGCCAGAGGGTGGAAACTGGTGCTAAGATTTACTATAACGCCCCAGATTTTGAACCTCAAACACTACACAATGCTCATAATCCTGAAGGACCATAAGCTAACCTACGACTGGTACCTACTCTAAATTTATATATTAACACTATAATCATATATGGAATACTGGGATGAACTGCCATATGGTTCTAATAACAAAAATAAAACTGAAGTATATTGTATAACAATACTAAAATGAACTGAAATATAAATACTAAACATACTGAAGTCTGAAAATGTCTAGTCTGGGAACCTCTAAACTATCTGAATAAGGAATTGATAGGATATATCCCCTAAATAACTACGTCTACTGAAAATTAAATGGAAATACTAAAATAATCATGCTATCCTTGAATAATGAGAACTCAATACTAATATAATGTTGCTGGCTAAAGCTGAACTATTAAAGATGCTCTGGATTTCATATGTCTAGAACTATGGAATAAAAAACCATAGAGTGAAAGAGAAGTATGTGCCAGTACGTATGAATATACTGGTATGCAAAGTGAGGTTAGGCTAAATGCAAGTGTTCATATGTAAGAACTATATCTGATTAAATATCATTAGAACAACAAAATGAGAATACATGCATGACTATATAGACTGTAACTGAAATCATAAGAATTCTAAATATTGAGTCTCTACTGATAACATGGATTACTACTATCTAATATAATCGATACTGGGAGACTTTATCTGATAGTCCTAATTCTGATGGAACTAGCTGAGTTCTATACTGAACTGAGTGACTATATTTGATAGTCCCAAAATCTATAGAACTATTTGAGTTCTATTACTGAGACTAAATCTAAAACTGAAATTATGGGAGGTAGTAATCTAACCGATATGCCCTAAAACTAAACTGGTAGGGTCCAATTTGTAGCCCCAGCTAGAAAGGTGTTAGTACTATGCCACGAGTAAAGATAAGCTATGAGTTAGCTCTCTGCTAATAGGGAGCTCTTCCGTCAATCTCTCGCTAGTAAAACAACTCAAATGAGATGTATTTACCCTAGACTCGTAGGAGTACCTCTCAACCTACACTAGCTATGTAGTTCTAGAATGCAAGGATTGCTTCTAAGAATTATACCCTCTGCTGTCAGTGTATGCCATCATCCTTGGGTTTGCTCGATGCTGAATGCTTCTCCCAACTAAATAGATACTAAACTGATTATACTATATGAACTAGACTGAGTTCACTGAGTTTCATTGACTAATGGAATATTACTGAATTCTATTAGCTAACTGAGTTCATGAGAGTACCTGACTGACTTCTACTAAGTTTTGAAACTTACTAAAAATAGTACTGACATGGCATGACTGAGATTGTCTTACAACTGACACTGTCTCAAGGCACACATCTAAATTATTGGATATTGAACACCCCCAAGACTGAATAGCATGAAAATAAACATGACATGATGCTTCTTGATCTCATAACAATTGTTAATAATTCATAATACAACCATTGAGGGGTTTCATGATGCACTTGATACTTATAGTCTTGTACATAAATAGGAATACATTCCAACATATCATAAGTTCACAATCTAGTCTCATGAACACTCCATCAATTCATCAGAATACGTAACATTAGCATGGGAGTTATTTTAAACAAGTAGTTATAACCTAAGTTCATCATGTAGATCAATAAGGGTTCATAAAATAGAATTCTACACACTTAGGCATTTTATCATACACATAGAAAGCATATACTTAGGCTTAGGCATAAACATTAAAAAAATTACATCATGGCTATATTAGTCAACTTAATTTTATGAACTTCAATCCATATGCTAACATAATATCATGAAAATACACTAAAGATTCCAGCTTGGGAATCATACAACACATCAACATAATCATAATCAATCCACAATATAAATATCAAAATTTATAATTTAAAATTGGATTCTTGGGCTCCAAGGATGAAAGGGACCCTGGATGAACACTTTACATACCTTAGAACGTAAATCCTTGAAGGTTCTTAAAGGAATTCTTGAACCTTGATCTTGAAGTTTGAAACTAGGGTTTCTTGTTTTTGAGTGAGAATGATGAACTTTGGGGAAACTTGAGTGAATAATGAAATATTTAGGTCATTTAGGGATTAATTTCATGTTTTAGGGCTGAATAAGGTGGGAGAAATGACCCCTTTACCCACAAAACCTGTAATAAAATTTTTGAAAACCGGGATTTGCCACACGATGCAAACCATATAAATGTGAATTGGCCCTTGCAACGCGACATCTAGAAATGAGACGGGACCTCGCGACGTCGGGCTATCGCAAGACTTCACTATTTTGGGCAACCAATTTTGCCCTTACGCTTTCCAAAAAATTCTGAAACTCACTTGAGATGTACTATTGACTTGCCCCATCCTGAAACTACTTAAAAATAGACAAACATAGGTTGGGAAGGTCATGAACTAAATCCTCGGAGTTCGAAGGCTTAAAATGACACTAAGTCCTTAACACTTGGCTAAAATTTTCCAAGTGTTGGATCTTTTATAGATCTTTAAGGAGCTTAATTTGACTTAGAATTTTATAAGGTCTTATAATATCTCCTCTTTGGGAACATTCGCCCTAGAATAAGAATAACTGAGAGGGGAGAAATGATATTGATGTACCTACTAGACATGAACAACTAAAACATGATTACATGACTTACATGACTACTTTACTGGAACTGATACCAAACATTCATCTCTGATGCATGGTTTCTAGGCTAAACTAATTCATGAATGCATGACTGGTATTTATGTTAAACTGAGTTTCTCACTAGGATAATGCATATCTGATACATTAATACTTGACTTATCTGATGCATGAACATATGACATAAAATGCAATAGTATTTTATACCAAGTTTATGATGGGAATCTATGCATGATACTGGTTTGTAACTGAAATCTAAAATTGAATCCAAAAAAGCTTGAGGAAATCTATTAACTTGGGCTGAGTCTGAGTTTATGGAGAAGAGGTGAGGATACTTGGTCTGCATATCTACTTCATCTTCCTAAGTATCTCACCCAATGGACTTATTTTGTGAAAGAACTTTGACTAAAGGTACTTCTTTGTTTCTTAGTCTGCAAGTCTGATAGTCAAGGATTTTGATTAGAATTCCATCGAAAGAGAGGTTGTTCTGAATATCTATGCCCTCTACAGGGATTATAACTACTGGGTCACCTATGAAATTCTAAAGCAAGGAGACATGAAATACTGGATGCACTCAAGCTAGGTCTGAAGAAAACTCGAGCTCATACGCTACTTTGCCATAGCGACTGAAACTTTTGAAGGGATTGACATATCGGGGACTGAGCTTCCCTTCTTTCCGAACCTCTTTACTCCCTTAATGGGAGAGATTTTCAAGTACACAAAGTCATTAATCTAAAACTCAAAAGCCTTTCTGAACATGCATAAATGGAAACATGAGAACATGACTGAGTCTGTAATATGTGATGTGGACTAATTATCATAAACTTAACTGAGGCATTGAGTACATGGCTTATGGATAAGATTGGAGTTAGAGGTTCAACACTGTGGGTACCCACTACTCTAAATTGGATTTTTTATGTGAGGAGTAAAATGGAAGGTCCCTGTTATAAACATTCATAGATTCATAGTGTATCTCCCCCTTGGGACGCTATATCCCTTGAAGAACGCTGAATTTACTAAGATGTTAAGGAAAACTGAGGTAATGCAGAAGGCACCTATGAACAGAATTGTGACTAAATATCTGGGATGTGAAACTGAGACATGATACATAAACTGAGCTGAACATGGAACTACTTGGTTGGTCCATCTTAGAATGGTTTTATTCATGAGACATTGGATAGTGCGACTAAATGGATAGAATAGGAAAATACACGAACTTTTTTATCCGACTGCTGGATTGAAGTACAGGCTGTTCAATCTAATTCCTACTAAGGCTGACTGATGGCTGAGTACTAGTTATGTAAGACCAAATGGTACTTAGTTTGGATAACTTGACTTAAACTGTAGAGTACTATGCAGACTAAGTAGGGTCTAACTAAGTAACATGGGATAATTAAGCATGAATTTATGAAAACTATATTATTTGAAGGCACATCACCAAGAGTACAACACGATGCTGGAATAGTCTTGTAAATTGAGGTAATGGAAGGCTGACAATATAGTAGCTGATAACTGTATGCTATGGTCTTGTAAACCCAAAACTAAACTGAGTTACTGATCTGATTAATGAACTAGGGCCAGGATTCCCCATACTAGGAACTAGAAACGCACACGATTCTATGGAAAGTGTATGAATATTAGTTGTGATCATGGAATTGAGATGTAAAGAATGTATAAGTATTATAATGACTATAGTACAAAACTTTACATTGAGATAGGAATGGGTCGGGAATCATGTTTCCTTATTGATTTCCTCCGAATACTGGCATTACTACTAGAATCTGAAGGTCTGACTTTCTGAGATATCATAACCAAACAATCCCTATATACCTGATGGGCTATGATAGATTCACTCACTGGGGTGGACACTGGACAAGGTTCTGTTTTTGTTGGTCTGATCTTAAAGTTGACTATTATGCAAATAATTACAAAAGATAGAGAAGCCCCTGGATCTAAAAAAAGTGTAAACATAGAGATAAGAGATTTGTACCCTAACAGTGACTGCACCAGGAGAACTCTCTTGATTCTATCAGGATTGAAGTGCATAGAGTATATTTGGGCATTGCCCACTGGTTGCACTAGGAGTGGTACCCCACTGATTTGGGCGACTAGACTGAGTAGAACGACGACCGTGCTGACTTCGAGGGCCAGGCGCAGCACAATCTCACACTTTGTGACCTAACTCGCCACATCAAAACCACACATCACTATTGGCTCTACACATACCCTTATGTTACTTACCACACTCTTCTCAAAGCGGATTGGTAAAAATCCTATTCTCATTACCTTTGGCCTTGGAGCCTGGCGCCGTATCCCTATGGTCCTTTTTAAACTTTGGTACTTATGTACTAGCTGAAGATGGAACTGGGGAAAAAAAACTTCTGTCTATGCTGAGAACGGTTACCATCCTGTGAATCTAGCTGAGAAAAACTATAACTACCAGTTCTAGCTCTATTATTTTCCATTTCTTTCTTCTTAAGTTTCGGCTCCTCAGTCTATTGAGCATGGACCATAAGCCTAGATATGTTTATCTCCTTAATCAACATCGCAGTCCTCCACTCCTTAACCACTTTACTTGAAACCCCAGACACAAACATACTCATTCTGGATCTACTATATGCTACTACATGGGGAGCATACCTGGCTAACTCAGTAAACTTGAGGAAATACTCTTTCACACTCATATTGCCTTGCCTGATATTTATGAACTCGAACACTTTGGCTTCTTTCTACTCTAGGGGAAATAATATATCTAAGAAAGATGTAGCAAATTCTTCCCATTCTATGGGTTGTGCATCTGCACCCCTATCTACCTTCTACTATTTAAACCATGTATGGGCTATATCTTATAGTTGATAGGGGGCTAACTAGGCACTCTCACTAGAAGTCACTCCCATGATATCTATGACTTTCTCAACCTAGTCGAGAAATTCGTATGGGTTCACTTCCGACTTAAAACTGAGAATAGGGGAGGATTCATTCAGGTAAAGTCTTGAATCCTAGCTATGGTAGAATTAGCTAGTGGGTTGGCCAGAATAGCAGATGGCGGTTCATTCTGAGTTGTAACGGAATTGGCTAGAGCAGTGAATACAGTCGTAAATTTTGCATGAAAAAATATTTGCCTAAAGATTTAGGTTGATCGGGATGTGGGGCTGGCTGATCTCCCATTCCTCTTCCCTGAGTTCTTTTTAGAGGCATGTTTTCTATATGGAAGAGAAAAATGGAATAGAACAAGAGTTTAAAATGAGATCATGCTCACTCGCACGACATGAATACTGAAAGAAGGGAAAGTGTTCCTAAAATATCTCGTAGCCTCCTGTACATAAATGTGGTATGCAGCACACCTATGCATAAGACTCTACTAGATGCATCTTTTACACTTTCTAGGACTCTATTGAATCTTAGGCTCTGATACCAATTTTGTAACGCCCTAGATTCTGAACCCCAGATGCTACAGCATGCTCATAATCCTAAAGGACCAGAATCTAACCCATGACTGGTACCTGCAGCAATATCTATACATTAAAACTATAATCATATATGGAATAATGGGCTGAACTACCATAAGGTTCAAATAACTAAATGATACCGAAGTATGTGGTATAATAATACCAAAACAAACTGAAATATAAATACTAAACCAACTGATGTCTGAAAATCTAGTGTGAAAACCTCTAAATATTGTGAATAAGAAGTTGACGGGACATATACCCCAACTAAATTCGTCTACTAAAAACTAAATAAAAGTACTAAAATAATCATGTTATCCTTGAATAATGAGGACTCACTACTAATCTACTACTGTTGCTTGAAGCTTAACTACTAAGAATACTCTGGAGCTCATACGTCTGAACCTATGGTATAAAGGACCATAGCATAAAAAAAAGGATGCTTTAGTACGTGTGAATGTAATGGTACGCAAAGTAAGGTAAGGCCAAATGCAAGGGTTCATATACATGAACTATATCTGACTGAATATCATGAGAATAACTGAATGAGAATACATGTATGACTATGTAATACCCTGTACTTTTTCCTAGCTTAAAATTGTCCCAAGAATGTTAGAAGCTTTCTTTGAAAGTTAAATCAACTTTTGTGCATATGGTATTTTTAATATTTTCACTTTCTGTAATGTGTTAAATTGAATAATATTTCCATCGATACCAATTTCATTAAAATCCAACATTGAAAAAGAAAGTTATGGCCAAAATATAAAAGGCAGTCAAACCGCCCAGGTGCAACGGTGAGGACGATGGACCATTGAACTAGCAATGGACCATCGGCAAAGACCTTTATAGCGAGGTAGTGTGACTACCTTCTACCCTGTATTAATGGCCCAAACTGACGGACCATTGAACTAGCAACGAATATTGCTTAGGTCATCGCAAGGGAAATAGCGAGGCCCTATTCTGCCTAGAAGGGACGATCAGGACCGACAAACTGTCGACCCAGCGATGGACATTGCACCCCACTGTCGCACCAAGGTAGTAAGTTCCAATTTTTGTTCCAGTGTGATGGTCAGTCCGACGAACCATCGACCCAGCGACGAATTATTGTACCCACCACACATATTCCGTTCAGTTATTTTAAAGCTATTTTTAATGTGGATTTTGGTTTTTTACCACCCGTTTATATACCTAGTTATATACGACCAAAGATCATAAATTCATTATCTATCTACAATAACAAAATTAGTGTTTTCTCTCTAAGATTAATCCCCAAGAACCAAATTCAATTCTTCTTCAAGAACTAAGAGATTCAAATTCTTCAAGTTCAAGAACTTCAAAAAACTCAACCCAGTTATGCATAGTGTTCATTCATGGACTTCTTTCATCCATGAAGGCCAAGAATCTCTTTTCAAAGTTCAAGTGTATAGATATCTTTATGAATTTCATGTTGGTTTTGCTTTTGTTCATAGTGATAATGACCAATTCAACTCTAATCTATATGGAATTGATTAGTATAGGTATAGATTCATGTGAACCTATGATTAAACCCTTCGATAATAAAATGAGAGTTGAAGCATGATGTTTATTTGTTGTATAATGTTGTCTACAAATACTATGCTTTCCATGTGTTTGATTAAATGCCTATCGAAAGGAAAAGCACCCAATTAGTAAGATATTATGCAATCCTCATGTATGTACAAGATTATGCATATCACATGTTTAATGAAATGCCTTAATAAATGAATTCTGTATTGTGATATTGGTCATGTATTCAAGAAAGTCATGCTTTGTTAATTTCTTTCCATCGAGTCCTAGGGGTACTTGTACCCAACAATTAGCTTTGTTCCTAGAGCCTATGTCATGTTCTCAAGACACTCTCAGTCAAGCTGTGTTCAGTAGAATTCAGTCAGTTTCATAACTTAGGAAAACTTAGTAACTTTAGTAACTCTCAGTCAGTTATCTAACTATAGTAATATTCCATCAGTCAACGGAACTTAGTTAACTCAATCCAGTTAGTTCAATTAATCATGTTTTGTGTCTATCACTGAAAGAACCCATAGATGGGAACTCACCTATTATATGATGGTGTGATTCTACTTGTGTTCCAAAACTATACAGCCATCATAGGTTAAGACATCATAGACTACTACATGAGGGTAGATAAGGTGGCTTAACATGTTATATATAGGTTCCCACCGTTCTAACTAAAGTTACTTATTATATAAGGGTTACTCACAAATTATCCTTACTAGTGGTGCATTTTTGATAGCCTTTCAATTGGGGTTACAGATTGGACCCCAACTAAGCCATAATGGTGTATTAGAGGCATGTCGGTTAGATAACTACTTCCCATAGTTTTAGTATTAGTATCAGTAAAAGAACTTAAATAGTTCTACAAAATTTAGGACTGTCAGATACTGTTAACTTAGATACAGTACAGAGCTCAGCTAATTCCATCAGATTCAGGATTCTTAGATACAGAGACTCATGCTATTAGTTATATCAGTCATCAGAACTCAGTCACCAGTCATGTTAGTTATCAGTAAATTCATGTTCTCACGATATCAGTTATAGTTACTATGTATTCATTCTTGCATTCTCACATTTATATTAGTCAGTTAGTTAGTATTGTTCATGGATATTAACCCCATGTATTTAGCCTACCTCACATACATACCAGTATATTCAAAGTACTGACGCATTTGTGCTATGGTATGTTATACCATAGTTTTAGAGACATGATCTCCAGAGCATCAGTAGCATTCCAGTATCAGTAGTAAGAGTTAGTTGTGAGTACTCATATTTTGAGGACATAACCATTTCTTTATTATATTATTAATTAATTTATTAGTTGGAGTTAGTTGGGGACATTTTCGATCAACTCTTTATTCAGACAGTCATATTCTATAGGACTTTCAAACTACAGTATATGTAGATAGTTTGTTTCAGTTAGTTTTGGGTATATCATGCCCTACCCAGATGTTATATTTTATCATATATTATGTCTCAGTTTTGAAGCTTATGGCCTTTTAGTACATATTTCTATATTATACAGTATATAATGCAGTATATAGGTACAAATATCAGTCATGGTTTAGCTTTTGGTCCTTTGAGGTCGTGAGCATTATGTAGCATTCTGGGTACTAGATTTTGGTCATTAAAAACTTAGTATTAGAGCCCAAGGTTCAATAGAGTCCTAGGAAGTCTGAAAGTCGTATTTAGTAGAGTTTTGTACATGGGTATATTGTGCACCACATTTATGTGCAAGAGGCTATAAGAAATTTTAGGAACAGTTTCCCTTCTTTTAGTATTCATGTCATTCTAGTGAGCATAATCTCAAGTCAATCTCTTAGTGTAATCCATTTCTTCTTTTTATTTTAGAGCATGCCTCCCAAGAGAAGAACTCAGCCTGTCTAAGAAGATCCCTTGGACGAACATGTTTATCATGCAGACTTTAGAGCTACATTCACTACTCTTGCTCTATGAGTTACTGCTCAGAATGAATGACCAACTATCCTTCCAGCCAACCCAGTGGCCAATTTTGCTGCAGCCAGGATTTGAGACTTTACCTAAATGAATCCTCTATCCTTCCTTAGATCTAAGACAGATAAGGACCCTTAGGAATTCATCGATCAAGTTTAGAAGGTTACTGACGTTCTAGGGGTGTCAGCTGTTGAGAGTGCTAAGCTAGCTACATATCAGGTATAGGATATTGCTCACACTTGGTAAAAGAAGTAAAAGTCAGAAAGGACAGATAATGTAAGGCCTATTGAGTGGGAAACATGACGGTGAAAGAGTATTCTCTTACGTTTAATTAATTATCTAGATATGCCCCTCATGTGGTTGCAAATAGCAGGGCCAAGATGAGTAAGTTTGTTTCTGGTGTGAATGATATTATGGTCAATGAGTGTAGGCCGGCAATGTTGAATAGTGACATGACTCTAGCTAGGCTTATGACTCATGCTCAACAGATAGAGGAGCAAAAATATTAAGATGAGGGAGAAGAAGAATAAGAGAGCAAGGATAGGTAGTTTCAACTTTGATCAGCCCAAATCAGAAGGAGGAAATCGTTCTCAGTTTCGTCCTAAGTCATCAATTCTAACTCCTTCTTCAGCTAGTGCTCCAGCTCCTAAGTTCTAAGATGTTAACAAAGGTAGAAAAACGGACCCTATTTCTTAGGGCAGTGTAAGCAGTGCCCGTACCTATCCTCTTTGACAGACTTGTGGAAAGCACGTCAGGGTATATGCAGAGCTGGTAGTGGTATTTGTTTCAAGTATGGAAAGCTAGGCCACAGAGTCAAAGACTATCCTCAGCTAGGTCCTCAGGGTCAACAAAACCATTCTCCAGCTCAGTTCAGTTGCCAAAATAAGTAGGGTACCACCTCTACTGCTACTAGTGGGCAACGCCCAAACAAACTCTATGCTCTCCAGTCCCGGCAAGATCAGGAAAATTCTCCTGATGTGGTTACTGGTATGTTATAGATCTTTTATGTTCATGTTTACACTTTGCTAGATCCAGGTACTTCTTTGTCTTTTGTTACTCCCTATATAGCCATTGATTTTGGATTCAGTCCCAAAATTCTAGCATAGCCCTTTTCAGTTTCTACCCCAGTGAGTAAAACAATCATAGCTCGGTGGGTATACAGGAATTGCCCGCTTATGGTATCTTAAAAAGTCACTTCAACAGACTTAGTTGAATTAGAGATGACTGATTTTGATGTCATTCTCGGCATGGATTGGTTTTATCCTTCTATGCCACAGTCGACTGCAGAAATAGAATAGTCTAATTCCAGTTTTTGAATGAACCCATCTTAGAGTGAAAGGGTAGTGTATACACTTTCAGAGGTCATCCGGTTTCCTACCTTTGAGAATGAAAAATGATATCTAAGGGATGTGTTTATCATCTTATTTGTGCTAAGGACACTAGTTCTAAAACTCCCAGTATTGAACCAGTCCCAGTCATGAACTAATACTCAAATAACTTTCTAGAAGATCTTCCAGAAATTCCTCCTGAAAGGGAAATATACTTTGGCATTGATTCTCTTCTAGATACTCATCCTATATCTATTCCACCATATAGAATGGCACCAGTAGAACTCAATGAACTGAAAGAACAGTTGAAGGATCTCTTCGATAAGGGATTCATTTGACCAAATGTGTCCCCATGGGGTGCACCAGTCTTATTCATATGGAAGAAAGATAGTTCTCTCAGAATATGCACTAATTATCGTCAGCTCAATAAGGTCACGGTCAACAATAAGTATCCACTTCCTAGAATCGATGACCTGTATGACCAACTTTAGGGTGCCAGCTTTTTCTCTAAGATAGACCTTAGATCAGCCTATCATCAACTCAGATTCAGAGAATGTTATATTCCAAAAATGGTTTTTCGTACTCGGTATGGTAACTTTAAATTCTTAGATATGTTCTTTGGTCTTACTAATTACCCAGCAGCTTTCATGGAATTAATGAACCACATGTTCAAGTAGTACTTGGACATGTTTGTCATAGTCTTCATAGATGATAACCTGGTCTATTCCCACAGTGAGCGTGATCATGCAAACTATCTTAGAATTGTACTTTAGAATCTTAGAAATCATCAGCTATTTACCAAATTTAGTAAGTGCAAGTTTTGGCTAAGGTCAGTAGCATTCCTTGGCCATATCATTTCTAGTGATGGCATTAGGGTTGATCCTCAAAAGACCAAAGCGGTAAGAAACTGGCCCCGACCTATCTCTTCATCAGATATTAGGAGTTTCTTGGATTTGGCTGGCTATTACAGATGGTTTTTAAGGGATTTTCTTCTATTGCATCCCCAATGTCTAGATTAACTCAGAAGAAAGTCAAGTTTCTGTGGTCAGATCCTTGATAGAAGAGTTTTCAGAAGTTGAAGACTCGACTCACCTCTGCCCCAGTCTTAGCTCTTCCATATGGTTCAGATTGGTTCGTAGTTTATTGTGATTTATCCAGAGTAGGTTTGGGTTGTGTTCTTATGTAGTATGGTGAGGTCATAGCCTACACCTCTAGAAAGCTTAAACACCATGAGAATAATTATCCTACCCATGATCTTGAGTTAGCAGCCATAGTATTTTCCTTACAGATTTAGAGGTATTATCTATATGGTGTTCATGTAGATGTATTCATGGATCATCAGAGCCTTCAGTATGTCTTTTCTAAAAAAGATCTCAATCTTCATCAGAGAAAGTGGTTAGAGCTCATCTAAGATTATGACATAAGTGTCCTTTATCATTCGACCAAGACTAATATAGTGGCCGATGATCTCAGTAGAATGTCCATGGATAGTGTTCCTCATGTTGAGGGCAGTAAAAAAAAGCTAGCCTAGGGAGTCCATCAACTCGCCAGACTAGGTGTTCGCTTAGTTGATATAGAATAGGGTGATAGATGGGTTTAGAGTAGTTCAGAATCATCTCTATTTTTTGAGGTGAAAGAAAACCAAGATAAGGATCCTATCCTTGTCAAGTTGAAAGAGTCAGTCAAAGATCAGAAAGTAGAGGTTTTCTCCCAAGGGGGTGATGGTGTTCTGCATTGTCAGAGTCATCTGTGTGTTTCAATTTTAGATGACGTAAGGCAGTGAATTCTTGTAGAAGCACATGGTGCGCACTACTTTTTTCATCCAAGGGAGACAAAGATGTACCGCGGCTTACAGGAAATCTATTGGTGGAGTAGGATGAAGAGGGATGTTGTAGAATTTATAGCTAAGTGCTCTACATGTCAGCAGGTTAATATAGAGCATCAAAAGCCTAGTAGGTCCATGCAAGAGTTCAGTATTCCTACTTGGAAGTAGGAAGAAGTGAAAATGGACTTCATGATGGGTTTACCTCGTACTCATCATCATCATGATTCAGTTTGTGTCATTGTAGATAGAATGACCAAATAACCCTATTTTCGTCTAGTTCATACCTCTTATTCAACTGAGGATTATGCCAAACTCTACATCAGCAAGTTGTTCAGATTATACGATGTTTCATTATCCATTATATCAGATAGAGGTACCTAGTTTACCTCTTATTTCTAGAAAACATTCCCAAACGGTCTTGGTACTCCATTTTATCTCAGTACAGCTTTTGATCCTCAGATAGATGGTCAAGCAGAAAGGACTATTTTGACTTTCGAAGATATGCTAAAGGCGTGTCCAATTGATTTCAAGGGTAGTTGGGATAATCACTTTCCTTTGATTGAGTTTGCACACAACAATACTTATCATTCCAGTATTAAGATGGCTCCATTCAAAGTTCTCTATGGTAGGAGATGCATATATCTAATTGGTTGTTTGAAGTTAGCGAGGCCTTAGTCATAGGGCCTGACTTGGTATTTGACGCCTTAGAGAAAGTCCAGTTGATCAGAGTAAGACTCTGGGATGATCAGAGCTGACAAAAGTCTTATGCAGATGTTCGTAGAAAGGATCTCGAGTTTGAGATTGGTGATTATGTCTATCTAAAGATCTCTCTTATGAATAGAGTAAAGAGGTTCGGCAAGAAAGGAAAGCTCAGTCACCGATATGTCGGTCCTTTCAAGATTCTCAGTAGCTTTGGCAAGGTAGCTTATGAGATCAAATTGCCTACATATCTAGCTTTAGTTCATCCATTTTTCCATATCTCCTTGCTCAAAAAGTGCATAGGTAACCCAACAATTTTAGTCTCTATTCAAAACATAGATATTTAGAACAAGCTCTCTTATGAAGAGATTCCAGTCAAAATCCTAGACTATCAGACTCATAGATTGAGTAACAAAGAAGTCCCTCTAGTTAAGGTTCTTTGGCAAAATCAGTCCGTTGAGAGAGCTACTTGGGAAGTAGAAGCAGACATGTATACGAAGTATCCACACCTCTTTTCCTCCAACTCATGTCAAGATCAAGGTAGCAGTTCTTCTTAATCTTACTCATTTTCATGTTCAGTGTTCATCCCAAACTTGGTATTAACTACCATTACATATTCAGTTATTCATTCATGTATTAGTTCAGTTATATAATTATGCATCAGACATTCACTCTCATTGTGTGAAACTTAGTTCCTCAAAACACTCAGTTATGCATTCATGAATCAGTTATACATGCATCAGATATGCATGTTAAGTACAATATATTCAGTTTTAGTCATATCAGTCATGTCAGTCTTGAAATCATGTTCCAACTAGTCATGTTCAATATGTATGTTAGTTTATATTCTTTCCCCCTTACTCAGTCTCATTCGAAGATGAATGTTGTCATGGGGGAGATATTGTTATACCCCATACTTTTTTCTAGCTTGAAATTGTCCCTGGAATATTAGAAGCTTTCCTTAAAGCACGAATCCACTTTTGCACACAAGGTATTTTTAAAATTTTCACTTTTTTCACATGAGAAATTGAATAATATTTCCATCGATACCAATTTCATCAAAGACATCAGAAGAAATGTTATGGCTGAAATACAGAAGGCATTAAAACTGCCCAGGTGCAACAGTGAGGCCAACGAATCATTTGACTAGTGACGGACCATTGCCCACGATGTCACAGTGAGGCAGTGTGACTATCTTCTTCCCTGGATCGACGGCCCAGGCCAATGGACCGTCTCTCAGGCCATCGCAAGGGAAACAGTAAGGCCCTATTCTGCCTAGAAGTGACAGTCAGGACCGATGGATCATCGACCCAGTGATGGACCATTGCACTAAGGCAGTAATTTCGAGTTCTGGTTCTAGTGTGATAGTCAGTCGATCCAATGACGGACTATCGCACCCAGCGTTGTATATTCCCTTCAGTTATTTTAAAGCCATTTTTAAAGGGGATTTTTTGTCCTTTACCACCTGTTTATATACCTAGTTATATTTGACCAAAGCTGAGAAATTTACTATCCATCTACAACAACAAAATTAGGGTTTTCTCTCTAAGATTAATCCCCAAGATCAAAATCCAAATCTTCTTCAAGAACTAAGAGATTCAAATTCTGCAAGTTCATGAACTTCAAGAAACATAACCCAGGTATGCATAGTTTTCATTCATGAACTCCTTACATCTATGCAGCCCAAGAATCTCTTTCCAAATTTTAATACATGGATTTCTTTATGAATTTCATGTTGGATTTGCATTTGTTCATGTTGATAATGACCAATTGATTTCTAATCCATGTTGGGTGATCAATTTAATGTGGAATTGATTAGTATAGGTATAGATTCATGTGAACCTATGATTAAACCCTTGGCTGATAAAATTAAAATTGAATCATGATGTTTATTTGTTGTATAATGTTGTCTACATAGACTATACTTACCAGTGTTTAATTAAATACCTATGCGAAGGAAAAGTGCCCAACTAGGATGATATTATTCAATCCTCATGTATGTACAAGATTATGCATATCACATGTTTGATGAAATGCCTTAATAAATGAATTATGGATTGTGATGTTGGTCATGTATTCAAGAAAGTCAGGCTTTGTCTATTTTTTTCCATCACATCCTGGGGGTACTTTTACTAGAGCCTATGTCATGTTCTCAATATATTCTCAGTCAAGCTATGTTCAATAGAATTTAGTCAGTTTCATGACTTAGGAAAACTCAACAACTTCAGTAAATCTCAGTCAGTTATCAGACTTTAGTAATATTCCATTAGTCAACGGAACTCAGTTAACTTTGTCCAGTTATTTTAGTTAATCATGTTCAGTGTCTATTCAGATAGGAGTAGAAATTATAACCGAGTGAACCCAAGGATGGGAACTCACCTTTTATATGAGGGTGTGATTCTTAGAAGCAATACTTACATTCCAGAACTATGTAGACATCATAGGTTTAGACATCATAGCCTACTATATAAGGGTAGATGAGGTGGCATAACCTGTTATATGAGGGTTCCCACCATTTTCACTAGAATTACCTGTTATATGAGGGTTACTCATAGATTGTCCTTACCAGTAGTGCGGTATTGACACCCTTCCAATTGGGGTTACAAATTGGACCCTAACTCATCTATAATGGTGTATTAGGCCCATGTCGGTTAGATAACAACTTCCAACTATTTCAGTATCAGTATTAGTAAAAGAACTCAGATAGTTCTACCAAATTTAGGACTATCAGATAAAGTCAACTTAGATATAGTATGGAGCTCAGCTAGTTCCATCTGATTTAGGACAATCAGATATAGTAACTTAGGATATCAGTTATATCAATCATCAAAACTCAGCTACCAGTCATGTTAGTTATCAGTAAATTCATGTTATCACGATCTCAGTTACAGTTTCTATGTATTCATGCATGCATTCTAACATTCATATTAGTAAGTTAGTCAATATTGCTACTCATCCTTCCTCATATGCATACCAGTACATTCAAAGTACTAACGCATTTGTGCTATGGTGTCTTATACCATAGGTTAAGAGACATGAGCTCCAGAACATCAATGGCATTCCAGTCTTAGCAGTCAAAGTTAGCAGTGTCTTCATCTCTTGAGGATATGACCATTTCTTTATTATCTCACTAATTAATTTATTAGTTAGAGTTAGTTAGGGACAGGTCCCATCAACTCCTTATTCAGACGATTATGCTTTAGAGGCTTTTTAGACTAAATTATGTCCAGATAGTTTATTTCAGTTCATTTTTGGTATTTCATACCCTACCCAGATGTAATATTTTCTCAGATATTATGTCTCAGTTTTGAACCTGACGGCCTTTCAGTTCATGTTTCCATATTATAAAGTATATTACGTAGTATACAGGTACAAATATCAGTCATAGTTTAGCTTGTGGTCCTTCGAGGTCATAAGCATTTTGTAGCATTCTAGGTACTAGATTCAATGCTTTATAAACTATATAGACTGCAACTGAAATCATGAGAATTTTGAATATTGAGTCTTAAATGATAACATGGATTACTGCTAACTGATATAACTAATACTAGATGACTGTATCTGACAGTCCTGATTTGGATGGAACTAGCTAAGTTTTATACCAAACTGAGTGACTGTATCTGACAGTCATGAAATCTATATGACTATCTGAGTTCTATTACTGACAAAAAATTTGAAACTTTGACTGTGGGAGGTAGTCATCTAATTGACATGCCCCAAAACTAAACGGGTAGGGTCCAACCTATAACCCCAACTTTAAGGGTGTCAGTACCGTTCCAGGGGTAAAGAGAAGCTATGAGTTAGACCTCTGCTAATAGGGAGCTCTTCCGTCAACCCATCACTGGTATGAGAACTCACATGAGATGTATTTACTCAAGACTTGTAGGGGTACCTCTCGACCTATGCTGGCTATGTAGTTCTAGAATGCAAGGATTGCTTCTAAGGAACATACCCTCTACTGTTAGTGTATGCCCTGATCCTTCGGTTCGTTTAGTGCTAAATCCTACCCCAACTAATAGAAATTGAACTGATTATACTAAACTGAACTGGACTGAGTTCACTAGGTTCTATGGACTGATAAAATATTACTAAAATTTGTTAGCTGACTAAGTTCATCAGATTACTGTGTTTTCTTGAGTCATGTAACTAATTGACTTCTACTGAGTTCTAAAATAGACCGAAAAATACTACTGATCATGGCGTGATTGAGATTATCTTAAAACTGACACTCTATCTAGGAACACAGCTAAATTGTCAGGTATTGAATACCCCCAAGACATAATGGCATGAAAATAAACATAATATGATGCTTCTTGAGCTCATAACAATTGTTAACAATTCATAATACAACAATTGAGGGATTTCATAATGCACTTGATACTCATAGTCTTGTACATGAGTAGGATTACATTCCAACATATCATAAGTTCACAATCTAGTCTCATGAACACTCCATCAATTAATCACAACACATAACATTAGCAGGGGAGTTTTTTCAAACATGTAGTTATACCCTAAGTTTATCATGTAGATCAATAAGGGTTCATAAAACACAATTCTACTCACTTAGGCATTTTATCATACACATGGAATGCATACACTTAGGATTAGGCATGAAAATTAAACAATTACATCATGGCTACATTAATCAACCCAATTTCATGAATTTCAATCCACGTGCTAGCACAACATCATGAAGACATACTAAAGATACCACTTGGGAATCATAAACACATCAACATGATCATAATCAATCCATAACATGAATATCAAAATTTATAATTTAAAATTGGATTCTTGGACTCCAAGGATGAAAAGTATCCTTGGATAAACACTTTACATACCTTAGAATGTAAATACTTAAGGGTTCTAGAAGGAATTCTAGAGCCTTGTTCTTGAAGCTTAAAATAAGGGTTTCTTGTTTTTGAGAGAGAATGATGAACTTTTGGGAAACTTGAGTGAATAATGAAATATTTAGGTTATTTAGGGATTAATTTTGTGTTTTAGGGATGAATAGGGTTGGAGAAATAACCCCTTTACCCTTAAAACCGTAAAAAATACTCTGCATAATAGGATTAGCCTGCCGATGCGACCCACTAAAACCTGAACTGGACCTCACGATGCGAAATCTAAAAATGAGACTGGACGTTGCGACATGGGTCTATCATGACACTTCACTATTTTAGGAAACCAAACATGCCCTTTTGCTATCCAAAAATTCTCAAAACTCACCCGAGATGTGCTATTGACTTGACCTATCATTAATCAACCTAAAAATCCACAAACAGAGGTCGGGAGGATCATGAAATAAATCCTCAGAGTTTGAAGGCATAAAATAAGACTAAATCCTTAACACTTGGCCAAAATTTTCTAAGTGTGGGATCTTTTATAGAGCTTTAAGGAGCTTAATTTGACTTAGACTTTTACGAGGTCTTACATTTACCTTATTCCCCAAACCTCCCTAAGAGGAATAACAAAAGTATGATGATAAATACATACCTCGACCATATATAATAGAAATAGGCATACCGTGTAACTTGATGTTCTCCTAAATGAAAATCTTAGCATAATCCTTTGCAGAAAATTAGTCCTTACTGCAAGAAATGAGCAGACTTAGTCATCCTATCCATGATGACCCAAATAAAATCTAACTGACTATGAGACAATGGAAGGCCAGTAAAAAAGTTTATGTTAATCACTTCCTATTTCAATACTGGAAACTCAATCTCTAGAGACAAACTACCAGGCCTCAAGTACTCCACTTTCACTTGTTGAAAAACCATGCACATAACCACAAAATTTTTGACATCTCTCTTTATGTTATTCCACCAATAAATATCTTTTAATGCATGGTGCATCTTCATTGAACCAACATGAAGCATTTTGAAACACCTCTGATATTTGGCCTTTGAAAATTCCTTGATCTTTGAGCACATTTCCCTGGTTATGACTCACCCTATGAGTCATAGGGTGTCTTGATGAGTCATTGGGATGAGTCATAGCCAAATCATGTAAGGCTTTGTCATGGTTTTTCTCTGAGTATGAATGACTCACTATGAGCCATAGGGAATTGTTATGAGTCTTTGGGTGTGAGTTAGGGACCAAATAGCCCATGTATACTATTATATTATAGTTGAGCTACACATTTATGTTTAAGGTTTTAAACTGCATGCTAAACCTTATTCTCTATCCCTGTATGATATGTATATATGTATTTAGATATGGTTATTGTGGATTAGTTGACATGATTTGAATTAACAACATTATTTTATGTTTATTCCTGAGTTACATGCTAGCGTTCAACCTGCTAATCATTTTCGAATGTTGTATCCCAATGTAGTGTAGGATTTTTCCATACTTCTACTTCTTCTGCATGGTTATCATGGATTGATCGAGAGTCGACTTGAAGTGGTGAGATTTCATACTTTAGAAGGCTCCATTTAAGTACTATGCTTCTCTTTTTAGGCATGGAATATTGTATAATATTTCTGGCTATAGTCAGGGGAATGTCTGATACTTTATTAATAGCCAATTTTTGTTCACTATTAAAAAGACTTTATTGGGATAACTATGGTTATTGGGTGGTGTTAATTGGTCGTTTGATCGGTTGTCGGTGGTTTGTTAAGCACATATATTAAAACTTTCTTAAGTTATTGCACTCTATCTAGCTATATGTTCAAAATTCATCTAAATTTAGTGTGTGTTATGTTTTGATTAGTTTGGTGAATTGGGGATCTCTGATCCATATGGGACTTGAGATACCTGACACAGCTAGGCCCTATTTTGGGTCATGTCAGATTGGTATCAGAACCTATATTTGATATTATTAGGTGTCCAAAAAACTGTGTCAAGTAGAGTCTCTTTTGTAGGTGTGTAGCACGCCGTACTTATAAAGGAGAGGCTATGAGGCATTTAAGAATATTTCCCTTTCTTATTGTCTTCTTTAAAGCTATAGAGTTTGAGATCTTCAGTCTCTCTAATTATTATGCGTTTTCTTTTCAGATCATACCTCCCAGATAATTTTAAGCTTATGAAAACTCCTCTATCTTACTTAAGGATAATGCTGATGGGACATACCCTGCTTATAAGGTATAGACTTGGTCTAGGGGTCTAATTTTTCTTTTCCTATCTGGAGTTCCACTTAACCCCTCTAGTCCTCCTCGAGCTCCTCAAGATGATGTATCAAATATAGGATTTCACTAGTCTATTCTTATATTGGTTCAGCTGGTAGCTTCTTAGTCTGAACATATAGATTTTATTACTCCATCTTCTGAGGCCACAACGGTTGGCCAGTTAATATGGTTGAGCCCTCATGTGTTCACTGGTTTGATAGTTAAGGAAGATCCTAAATACTTTGTCAATGAGACAGAAAAGTTCTTCTGAGTTATGAATATTTCTAATGTGGAGGGTGTCAAATTCGTTGCCTATCAACTGAAGGATATAGCATCCCCATGGTATGAGGAACGGGAATTATCTAGGGGAGATAATGTCTAATCTGCACTATAGGATCATTTCACTAGGACTTTTCTTGACCTCTTATTTTTGTAGTAGTTGAGAGAGGTAAAAGTGAAAGAGTTTGTTAATCTAAAGCAATGTTTGATAATGGTCAAGGAGTATGCCTTGAAATTTCATTAGTTGTCCCGAAATGCTTTGGAGTTAGTGTCTAGCATGGGGCTAGAATGAGGAAATTTTCTTAGGGACTATCCCGTGATTTCATTCTAGAGAGTAACGCCGCCTTGTTAAATAAGGATGTGGACATCTCTATAGTGGTTTTGTATATATACAACAAGGTGAGAAAGAGAAGAAAAACTAGACGGGGATAAGGGAAAGGCAGAATAAGAAGTTTTAATTTTCTAATTATGGAGGGGGTCTGTACTAGAGTGGCAGAAATGGTGGAAAGTGGTATAACAAGAAATAGGGGAGTTTTGGTTCCTACTCTACAATGAGTGCTCCCTATTCAAAGTTGTTGGGTGATTGTTCTTCTCATAATGATAGTGGGTTTAGGGTACATGGTGTAACGCCCCGATTCCCATGAATCGGAATGCCACATGGTGCTCATTACCCCGAGGGACCACAAGCTAACCCTTCACTGATATCTGTATCTATTCACTGCATAATATAAAAGATAAATGGGGAAACTGGCTAAATCAAGCCATAAGGTTCAAACATCTAAACATACAGTACTGAAAACTAAATTTAATACATCTGTCTGAAAAGCCTCTACACTATCTGAACTGTAGAGTTGAAGGGACAACTCCCCAAGTAACTCCGTCTACTAAAATCATCAAAACACTGAAATAGAATATCCTCGAATGATGAGGATTCACTACTGCACCCACTGCTATAAGATCTGACAGCTAAATATACTCTGAATCTCGCTTTTCTGAACCTATGGTGGGGAAAATACCATAGTGCGAATACATCAGTAAAAATAATGTACCGAGTATGCAAGGATAGGGTAAGGTGAAATATAAGGCTTATGCATAAACATAACAATCTAAATAATATGTATTCACTGGAATAAACATATATAGAAACTCTGCAGTTACCAATTTTGAAACATGTCTGATCAACAATACACCCATGGATGCATAAAGTAAAACTGAAATTATCATGACACCAAATGTTACATTTTGAACACTGATACCCAAAAATAATAAAACTGACAATAATATACTTAGTATCTGAAGCTACTAGAGCTGACATCGGTATTTATCCATACTGAGAAATCGGATAACTGATATTACTGATATTTGATATTTAAATTCACCAACTCTAGAACACTGAACAACTGAATCTGAGATCAACCCTCATCTAGCAGGAAGCCTTTATACTCAATGATAATGATAATGGGTAAATAAGTTCGAGAGAAACCCTCATCTCACAGGAAGTCTCTCATCTCAATGATAATGATAGCAATACTAGGAGGCCTGTATCTGACAGCCTCAACTTCTGCACATTTACTGAGTTCTTTTTTGAAACTGTTACTAAAACTTTGGGAGTGATCATTTAACCAACATACCCCACTTACCACAAGTGGGATCCAACCTGTACCCCAGCTGGAAGGGTGTCAATACTGTGCCACTAGTAAAGACAACTGCATAAGACCCTTTACGAGAATGGTAGGACTCTCTACTCGGAGGACAACCACCTTATCTAACGCTCTACTTTCAGGATAGATGTCTCAACCTACGCTAGCGATGTAGTTCTGGATCATAAGGATTGCTACCAGGAATCAAACACTCTACTCGCAGGATTGTTCCCATCCTTAGCTCGCTCGGTGCTGAATCCTACTCCCAGCTGAAAGACACTTAACCGATTCTTAAATGTACTCAACTGAACTAAATCTATGCTCACATTATGATACTTTATCAATATGGTGGAGTTCGTTTAATTTCGTTCTCTGATGGAGTATTTCTAAATGCCATTTATTTTTAAGATAAGCTTACTATTTTGGGCATACGTACCCCCAGCACACAATAGCATAAAGTAACACAAGATGGATAACTTATACACAACATGTCCATAGGCCATCATACGCAACACATAATTGAGGACTTCACACTTAGCAAATCAAATGGTTTTATTTCCTCATATGACCATCCAATCGAACACATGGGGAGCATGCTTTGGGTCCAAGCAAATACTATGTACAAACATCATAGTTACCTCAACAATTCATCATGGCATTCTATCATACACCCACAACACACCACAAATTCAAGGAAATCAACTATCCATAGGAACAAAACATGAATTTATCTTTTAAGACCTAATGAACCACAATGCATAGTTTTCTATTCTCTTATATATTTTGTCAAAAATATGGTAGAAATAAGTTAAGCATATGGATATGGCATGAAATCATAACTTGGATAAAAAACATGTCAAATACTTAATTCTTCTTCACATAGGCATTTTAGCAATCACCTTACATGCACCATTTAAGTCATAGTAACGCATCAAGAATGGTGTCAGCCTTAAGTAGAAAGTTAGCTTGGGAAAAAGATATCTGATGACGTTGGTGATACACCATCAGATCCCTGATATGGCATCAGCCACATCATTATCCTAAGATAGAACCTGAAGGCAACTGAAGCCTCTCTGATGCCATCTGTGATAGAGCATCAACTTCTTGACATACGTCAGCTTGGGCATCACCTATTCTGAACAATTTTATTAATTTTGTTATTTTATTTTCTTAATTAGGTTTTAGTATAAATAACATCTTTTTAGGGTTTTTGAAAAAAAAGAAAAACAGAAAATCACCTATCAAACATCAACTTTAAGAAGAGAGACGTATTTTTGCTTTATTTGATAAATTATTCTTTATTTTTGTATCAGCTATTTTTAGGGTTTCTACCTTGCAATTAAATTAGAGGAACTACTTGTTGTTTTCTACCCATTCATAAGTTTATCATTATAATCATGAATTTAACTTGTTATTTCCTTCATCAAATTATGAGCGACTAATTTCATAAGCCGAAGTTATGGGATCCATGAATTAGGGTTTGATATGATACTAGGTGTTTAACGGATTCAAAGAGTAGTAAAACATCTTGAGATTCTATTTTTTAAATAAAATTTAGTGGTTGCAAACATTAGGTTATGCCTTAGGTTTTATTTGCTTCTAACGAAGAAATAAGCTAGAGGACGTGAATTATCAACAGGGACGCAGAAGCTACCAACCTTTTGTTTAATGATTAATGCTGTAACTGGATTAATCTACCTGAGATAATAACCTATTGGACATAGATAAGTTATATAAGTTTGAGAGAATTAGATAATAAATTGTCTGGTGAGGTCGAGATATAAGTCAGATAGTATGATCGTCCGGGATATTCTGCTGTTCTACTCATTATGAGAATCTCTTGCATTACCTAGTATCTGTCAATTTCTGAAATCCTTGGTAAACATAACTATGGTTTTCCATTTATCTTGATTACAAACACTGAAGTATTAAAAGTGATATTTAACACATCGTGAACTTAAACCCCCATATTTAAGAAGTAGTAAACTACCAGTAAAATCTTTCGTAAACAAATTGAAGTTCACACCCTATTCCATGTGGTATTAGAACCCAACCTAGTTGGGTTTTATAATGACAATGATTGCTTACACCCATTCAAGAGTGTAATTTGAGCATTATCAAAAATGGCACCGTTGCCGGGGAATACGGTTGTAGAATAAAAATTTTGTGTGCAAAAATTTACTGATAGTTAAGTTTCCTTGATTTACGTTTGGTTGTTTTTTATTGTTCATTTGAAGAATCCCTATAGGTTACACTGAACACTACTCAATCCAAAACCTCGCTGCATGAGTAGAATGGTCTAACAACCACTATAATATGAGATTGATGATGATGATGATATCGATGGAGCAGGGGAAATAGGTACGATCATTCCCCCTCCATTAGAACCTGGAGTAAAGTTCAATATTACTAGCATAATGATTCAGCACTTAAAATTGAAGGGGTTGTTTGGAGGCCTTCATGGAGAAGACCCTAACCTACATCTGGTGAATTTTGTCACCATTTCAAAGTCCTTTGATAATCCGGGGGTAAGCCAGAGTGCTATCCATTTGAGGCTATTTTTGTTGTCCTTATCAGGAGAGGCTACATTATGGCTAAATGAGTTGACACCTGACTCTATAACCAACTGGAGAAAGTTGAGAGGAGCTTTCCTAGAAAGGTTCTTTCTGTCATCCAGAAGAGTGAAATTAAGAGATGAGATCAACAATTTCAGACAGTTTCCAAATGAGGATTTACATAAAACTTATGAGAGATTCAAGAAAAAGATGACCCAGTGTCCGAACCATAATATGATGGACATATATTTAATGGAGACTCTGTACAGAGCTTTTAACTCTGTGACGAAGACACTAGTAACGTTGCTAGAGGGTCATTTGTTGCTCTCTCATTTTAAGATGTTGCTAATATGCTGAATAGGATGACCAAATTAAGTAGGGCTTGGTACACTAGAGATTTTGTGGTGGCAAGTCCAACTATTCCTGTTGGAATGAATGATGAATAGTGCAAAAGAGATAAGGAGAAAGATCAAGACATAGCCCATCTTAAGACTCTAATAGACCTACTCACCAAGCACTTATTTTCAGGAAGAAAGGAATAGGAAAAAGCTATAATGATTCAGGATCGGGCTGATATGGAACTTGAAGAAGAAGTCAGCTACTTTGCTAATCAGGTGGGTTTTTGAGGCTTTAGCAAAGGGAATTAAGGTCAGAATGGGTATGGAAATCTTAATCACAAAAATAGGGAGCAAGAAAATTGGAGATGCAGCAATGACAAAAATGGGTTGTATGTTCATGTGGGAAATCATGAAATTGCTGCAACTACTTCGGGAAAGTGGTCGATGA
>NW_025891100.1:173636-206041 GCF_002878395.1 Capsicum annuum
ACTCGTAGTCTTGAGCTCCTATGACAACTCAGGATCAGATTTTGGGGTATTACAATCTCTCTCTATATATATATACATATATATATATGTGTGTGTGTGAGAGAATATTTGTATGTATGTGTATGTATATGTCCAACCCATTTCACTTCAAAGATCAGACCAATAAGCTAGTCACTTTCTATACAATCTTCTCTGTTATTACTAAAATTGCCACATCAAAATGGTACGGGGTTTGGACATTTTGTTAATATCCTCAAAGTATAGTTTTCAAAAGACTTATTTTAACAAAATTGGAGTATAAACTTTGGGGTATACCCACATCATCTTGCTATAACGGCTCTGTGGTAGCAACATGTAAGAGCTATAACAGAATGTCGAAAAATATAAATAGCCCGCTAGAACTTTTAACTACCCTTCTCCTTTCATTTGTAAACAATAATGAGGTTTCATTCTAAAAATCTTGTAGGATTTTTGTAAATCTCTGAAGCAATGTAGAAGAAAATACAAGCTCCAATGGTGTAAACCCTGATGCATCCTTGTAGATTTCATAATGAAAATCACTAGATCATAGGAGAAGTTTAAGTTTATGTCTCCACTCAAGTTTCTTGGCTTTTGGGAGGATATGTTCAATTGAATAGAAAAGACTTATATTAGAAAATATATGCATAACATATATTTATGAGAGATTCCATGTATAGGCCAACAGACAAGGTATTTTGATGGATAAAACATGTATATTAGGGTTATGTGAATAAGATGGATATAGTTCAATAACTGTTGTGATGTTATTAATGTTTCTCGGGCATTCTTTGTTTATATTTGATTTATTAGTGAGTAAAATAGTTTATTTATGATTTTGTGGTGTCGTTAAATTAATAAATGTGAGTATTTTGTTTGTGAATGTCGTGTTCCTCACTTAATGGATCAATTGTGTGATTGGAGGAGGACCTATAGTTAAGATGAAAGTGGGAAGTAATGAAGGGTATATTAGAAAGGTGGCTTGTGTGGATTCTAAATATGGGCAGTCCAAGATTCATTCAAAACTAATGATTGTTACTCATTTGTATGTCATTAGGCCCTAGTTATTATTACTGGTGAGAAGGGATAGGTGATGGTTGAATTTTAGTAGAGAATTAAGTTAGTTTATGTGTGCATACTAACTGTCTTTCTGTCTACTTATTATAATGCATGATGTGTATGTTGATTTGTTGGATAGTATTATAAGTTGTTTAGTCACAATAAAATGAGATAATGTATTAAAATGTAAATCTAGCACTGTCAAGTTTATAGTTAGGTCTACATTGGGCTGGTCTCAGACAAAGAGGTGAAGTGAATAAAAATTTTAAACAAATCTGGATGAAGGGGTAACTTTTAAGGTATCTTTCTTTATGTAGAGACTGTGAAATAAAAGAGTACTTGTTGGGGAAGTTCTAATCATAAATAGAATGAGTGATGATGTTGTTTGTTATTTCTATGAAGAAGGAGTACAAGAAACAAAGTTAATTCTCTAATCTCAAATCATATTTGGAATTATTTTGTAGCTGTTGCAGGGGTTACTAGACTTTTTTTCAAGTTAAAAACATTGTCTTAAAATAGTGTAAGAGGGATATTGTTCGAAAGTTGAAGCCTATATTTAAAGTTTTCCCTATGTTCATACTATGAAAAATCTGGAAGAGAAGGATGCTTCAAAGCATGGGGGGAGAATGTCATAGGTAAGTATGAGGCTAGAGATTAATAGGAATTTGGTTTAAATGGCTAGGAGTATTTTCCCTCAGCTTAATAATATTCAACCTAATTGGGTTGAATTAGTAAAGTTTTTTGAGGATTATACGCCTAGCATTAGATATAAAGTTGTATTCTTGAAAATACCTAGAAAGGGATATTATAAGTGAAATTTTGATAGTGCTTCTTAAGGTAACCCATACCTTAGTTCAAGAGTTTTTGTGTTAGAAATGATGAAGGTGAATTACTTGATGCTAAAGGTAGAAGACTAGACTAGATATCTAATTAAAAGGTTGAAGTGATAGTTTTGAGAATGGGTTTGAGTTATCGTATTTCTCAGTACTCTCTTATTTTGATACTTGAAATTAATTTTTAGCTATTATGAATAAGATATATGGTACTTGGGAGGTTCCTTGAAATATATTTATGTAAATCAAAAGGATTCAAGGCCTTATGATGGAAGAGGGAGTAGAGGTGGAGCACACATTAGGAGAAGGCATTCAAGTGGAAGATTTTTTTTTGCTAACTAGGATTTTTATTTTGTAGGTACAACTAAAATTACTCATTCAACAACAACAACAACAATAACAAACTCAGTGTATTCCCACAACGTGGGGTCTAGAGAGGGTAAGATATATACAGTCCATATCGCTACCTCCAAAAAGGTAGAGAGGCTATTTTCGATAGACCCCAGCTCAAGATAAAGGATAGTAAACAAGGGGTAGATGACATAACCAAAATAAAGAATAAGAGATAATAAAATAAAAATCAGAGAAATATGAGTTACGGGAAATAAGAGCAACACGGAATAAGAAAAATAGAAACTAAGAAATAAGAAATAGGCTACCCACCTAGTAGTAACATACATTCACATACCAAATACACCTATGTACATTGTCTTATGATTACTAACCCGGCTACACAAGAACTCTCCTGACTACGTGCTATAACCCACATGTTAACACTAGCCTTCTACCCTTATCCACGACCTCCACACCTTCCTATCTAGGGTCAAGTCCTCAGTCAGGTAAAGCTGCTCTATGTTAGCTCCCTCTAGTATTTCTTCGGCCTACCTGTACTCCCCCTAAAGCCATCCAATTCTAGCCTCTCACATCGATGAATTGGGGCATTCGTGCCCCTCCTCATCAAATGCCCAAACCATCTCAGCTTTCCTTCCCACATCTTGTCCTCTACCGAAGCCACTCCCACTTTCTCCCGGATAATCTCATTCCTAACTTTTTCCCTTTTAATAAGCCCACACATCCAACGCAACATTCTCATTTCTGCCACCTTCAATTTTTAGATGTGAATATGCTTAATCGGCCAACACTCGGCTCTATACAATATGGTCGAACAAAATCCAAATCTATAGACTTTGCCTTTAATCTTAAGAGGCACCTTCTTATCATACAACACTCCCAAGGCAAGCCTCCACTTCATCTATCCTGCTCCAATACATTTTGAAACATCCTCATCAATCTCGCCATTTCCCTAGATCATAGACCCAAGATGCTAAAAAATAACCCTCTTACAAACATCCTGGGAGTCCAACCTCACCACCACTTCGTCCCCCTACCTCGAGTTACGAAACTTGCATTCCAAATACTTTGACTTGGACATACTCAACCAAAACCCCTTAGACTCGAGGATTTGCCTACAAACCTCTAATTTTTCATTCATACCCCCCCATACACACACATCTCATCAATCAGTGCTACATCATCTGTAAATAATATAGTCCAAGGCAACTTGCCTTGAATACTCCACGTCAACACGTCCATCACCAACACAAAAGGGAAAGAACAAAGAATTGATCCCTGATGCAACCCTGTCTCGATCGAAAAATACTATAAGTCACCTTCTTCCATCCTTAATTTGGTCTTCCCTCATCGTACATGTCCTTAGTAGCTCTAATGTACACCACCAGAACACTTCTCCCCTCCAAGCATCTTAGAAAGACCACCCTCGGGACTTTATCATACGTCTTCTCCAAGTCGATGAACACCCTGTGTAAATCCCTCTTTCTTTCTCTATACTGCTCCTCTAATCTCCTTACCAGGTAGATTTTCTCTGTCGTCGAGCTACCAGGAATAAATCAAAACTGATTTTCCAAAATTAACATGACCCTCCTTAATCTCTGCTCAACCACTCTCTCCCAAATCATTATAGTGTGACTCAACAGCTTAATACCCTTATAGTTGTTTCAACTTTGAATGTCACCCTTGCTTTTATATAAGATAATCAAAGTACTGTACCTCCATGCTTTAGACATTCACGCATTCTTGAAAATGTTGTTAAACAAATCAGTCAACTACCTTAAACCTTCCCCACCAACATACTACCAAAAATCCACCGGAATCTCATCAGGCCCCGTTGCCCTACCCCTTCACATCCTACGAATAGCCTCTTTGACCTCCTTAACCCTAAAACACCTACAAAAACTAAACATATAGCTCTCCTCCAAGTGCTCCAGCTCCCCTAGTTCAATGCCTCTGTCCCTCTCCTCATTCAAAAGTTTGTGAAAATACTCCTACCATCTTTTCTTAATATGCACATCCTCTACCAAAACACTACCATTTTCCCTCTTAATGCACCTTACTTAATACAGGTCACGACTGTTCCGCTCCCAAGCCATAGCAAGCCTATACAACCTCTTTTCCCTGTCTTTCTCCTCTAACCCTGCATATAAGCTCTCGAACGTGGCTGACTTAGCAGCCGTAACTGCTAATTTAGCCTCCTTGCTTGCTACTTTGTACACCTCCCTATTTATCCACTTCTCTGCTTTATCATTACTCTTACTCAACTTAACATAAGCCCCCTTCTTAATCTCCACTTTCTTCTTCACTTCTTTATTCTACCACCAGTCTCCCCTTATGACGAGTTAAGAGTGGTATCCGTGATTGATATGCATAATGAGGAGATGGATTCATTCTATGATGTTGATTCAGTAACTATTTGGGATGATATTTCTTATGCTGTTCTGATTGAAGAGAGGTTGGGTGTTGAAGCTTTAGCAGCTATGATCATAAAATTTGATAGTGATGGCATTGATGAGTATGATGAGGCCTGCTCGGCCCCTCGAAACACCCAACACTTCTCTAGCAGTGTGCGTGATGCAGCTAGCAGCCTTATCCAACATAATATCCACGTCCCCTTGATCTCCCACACATCTATTCCCGCCACCTTTTCCCCTATCTCCAGAGTACTAATTGGCATCAAGCCACAACACTTAATACTAGGTCGACCCTCCTCGACCCTTCTCTTCTTTCTCTTCTTGATAGATAAGTCTATCACTAGAAGCATGTGCTGGGTCAAAAGATGCTCACTTAGAATGACTTTACAGTCCTTACATAATACCCTATCCCTCTTCCTAAGCAGTAGAAAGTCAATCTGAGTCTTGGCTATCGCACTTTAAAAGGTAATCAGGTGATCCTCATTCTTCAAAAAGCTTGAATTAACTACCACCAGCCCAAAGGCCCTCACCAAATCAAACAGAGCAGCTCCCTCACCATTTCTATCACCAAAACCAAAACCTCCATGCACATCATCATAGCCCACAGGTAAGACCCTAATGTGCCCATTGAAGTCCACTACTAAGATAATCTTCTCTGAGCTAGGAACGCTTCTCACCACCTCATCTAAATCCTCCCAAAATTTTACTTTCACCTCCTCTCCCAAGCCCACCTGCAGCACATAAACACTACACACCTGTAGGATAAAAACCCCAATAACCAACTTAATCTTCATCATTCTATCACTGGCCCTCTTAACCTCAACCACCTATCTTTTAAGCTCATTATCCACTAAGATACCCACCCTATTTCGACACCTCTCACTTCCTGAGTACAACAACTTGTACCCATCCATATCCCTAGCCTTCAAACCTACCCACCTAGTCTCCTGACACAAGAAATATTAATCCTCCTCTTCTTAAGAATCTTTACCAACTCTACAAACTTGCCCTGAAGGGTCCCAATATTCTAAAACCCTACCCTTAACCTATCTTTTTTCACCTCTTTCCTACCTCTAACACCCCTCACCACCCCAGCCCTAACACTCAACCTATACACCACACACACTTCTTCCCTTCCCTCCTTGCCCCCTTCCAAAATAGCCCTTACCCCAACCTACTCGGATATGACCCAAATCTACCATCAACCCCTTTTGCCACTACTCAAAAACCAACATAATGCCTCTAAACCGACAAACAAATTAATACAACAATAGTACAAAGATAGTAAGAGAGGCACGCACAAAGTATACTATCCGGCCCAGCAGCTAGAACAACACAATAATAATCCACCAATAAGAAAAGTAGCCAGACACCACTATAATAGCAAGAAGGGAACTATAAATCTAAAATTAGGGCTCAATGTGCAGTAGTCACCACAACCGATTAGAAGCCAAAAATTAAATTGGAAAAACAATGCAAAATTCTACAAAATTTTAGGAATGCTTCAACCTCTAGCTTCATACAAGTACAACAATTGAATAAATAAAAACGCAAACCAGATGCACAACATATTATAAAAATATGCCATAAATAGGAAACAAAAGAAGGAATAATGAACTATACAACCAATTTACTAGAGTCCAAAATCCGATAGCCCAACTATTAACAACAAGAAATATACCACCAATAAGAAAGATTTAAGAACTTTGAGATGGATAACAAGGTAGAGTACAATTGCAGAATAAGAAAAAAGATGGACAAGAAGGTTTCAGAAAATATAAACCCAAATCACGAATAAAAGAAACGTTAGAACCTAGTCAGGACGGCAAGATCTCGGTAATACTTAGGCAATTTTTGATCTGGTTATAGTGCTTGATGGTGAGACAAGAATTGGTTCTACTATCTTTCTCCAAGATACTCCTGTGTGCTGCTAGTTTAGTAGCCGAAAATAGGTTGCCAGAACAAGCTCGTTGAAGCATCACCAGAAATAATGCCAGTGTGTTCTCTAGAACTTGCCAAAAATTAGGTGTTGGATTCCCTTCATACCAACTTGTTCTGACCAAAGCTGCCACACTTACCCATCGTCGGAGTTGAGTCAAGCTGGTGGGAACCCTACGCCTACTAGCAATAGCTGGTAAGGAGAGAGAAGGAAGTAGAGATAGGGATAGGGAAATCTGGGAAGAGAAAGAGGTATGGGAGGGACAGACCTTACCAAAATCTGGCTTATCTATGTCATTATCGGCATCAACGTCTACCATTTGAGGTCAGTGACATAAGGGCAGCCGGGGGTCATTCTATAATATAGGAAATTCAAACACAAGTAAAAATAATAAAACTCATGGAAAAGCACAAGTTTTTAATGTTAGAATAAAAAAGCTTCAAAATGGTACTTTTAATAGTATAGGGTGGCAATTCTAGTGAAAACTAGACAAACAAGGAACAAATAGAAGAAAAATAGATATATCAAGGAATAAGAAAATAGACAAGAGAAATCATTAGGATTACATTAGAATAGTTACAAAGGTTACAGGAAATAGTCATTACCTTATAAAAAGAATGGAGGAGTATGAAATATCAGAAAAAGCAGTTGAGGTTCTTGGTCAATTTCATAAAGGTATGCCTACCGTACTCCATTTCAGTCAACAAAGGAATAAAAATTAGAAAACTAAAAATGGTAGACATACTAAGTAGGTCCAAATAAATAGATCTATGAAGATAAATGCTTACTTAGAAAATGGTAATGGATCTATAAATTTATTTATCTTAGATAGTGGTATTAGCTCCTAATTTAAGCTTAATCTTCTATAGGGGAAAGCAAAACCAAAGTAAAATTAAAATTATTTTCATGACCCAAACTGGGGCCCTGGCTATGACGAGCATTCCGAACTATGAAGGCTTGAAACACCCTTATTTACCTGATAATCATGCACACAACTCATATGAAAAAGAAATGTGGAAGATAAACAATATTACAGAAATATGGTCAAGAATCATATGAAATCAATAATGGGGAATAATGTCCCACAATCTCAACACAACATATCTATAACATCTGTGAAATCTCAACTACCTGACTGAAATAAATATCTATCTAAAAACTGGGACAAGGCCCCCAGTAGACCCAAATCTAATAAATGATAATTGAAACTGTCAGATATCAGGCCTTCCAAAATATAGAAGACTCACCAAGTGACTCTGCAAATCTGTCTAAGGAATCTACTGATTTTCTGGACCCCTAGACTGTGCCTCCAAACTTGGGAGGGAAAGGGGTCAATAGAAAAGTACTGCTACGCAGAGATACCAAAACAAAACATAATATTTTTACAAAATATAGTTGAAAGTCATTATAAAGCAGTTTTATATCAAATTATTTGCAAACATATGGGCGTAATGTAATTTTTTTCAACAACAATGTAATGTAGCTGAGCTAGGTGGAATACCCTACATATCATATTTACACCAACTTTCAAACCTCGGTTGCCAATAAGATTAGAGTATAAGTGAGGGGAAGAAACACAAGATCACACAAGGGTGTCTCGACCCAATGGTAGTGCACAAGATCACAAAGCAGGGCTCCTAACCATAGTCCCAACTTAGGAATGACATAACGTCAGGTATGCAAGATCACAAACCAGGGTATGAAATTCCCATATCGGCAAACACGATTTTCGATGAAGAGCCCTTACACTCAAATGCCTTCTTCGGGCATCCACCTATCTCATGTAAAATCCATACATTCAAATTTTATCTGATTCAATCACATCATATTCTATAGGGTATCGTCATACCCGACTTGCAAGCCATCAATATCACATCATTCTTCTTATTTAACCATTGAATTCAACATGTTTCAAGACAAATAGCTCTCTCATTTTCAAGTTAAAATCATATCAATTCTCAAAATATTTTATGTCATGCTTTCCAAGATGTTTTCAATCAATTTACATCATATGAACATTTAAAATAAATTCACATCAAGAGACGAATTTCGTATAATTCATGCTCTCAAATTAACACATTTTCGGAACACATGCATATACATATATAATATGTGAAATCACTTCGGAAATAGGCCTAAAGACTAAATCAATATTATAGAAATGTTCAAAACATGATTATATTCGTAGTTTCAAAACCCCCATTGTAAACCATGAATTTAAAGGCCCATGAGATTTTAGGATAACCCCACGTACCTCTATATAGGAAGATGATAGGTGTTTCTTGAACCCTACATTCTGGGGATTCCAAATATGCAATTAGTTTCAAAAATCCACGGTTGAATCTTGAGTTGCTTGGGTTTTTATTTTGAAACCCTAAGGAGAGTTCTTGAGAAATTTTGATGAATGAAGGTGTATTTTGGGGTATTTGAGGACTGAATATTTTGGGGTATTTGGGGACTGAATTTCGAGTTTATGGCTAAATAAGGGTGGGAAAAGCACCATTTTACCCCAAAAACAGAGTGTTTAAGTCACTTGAGTAGTAATGTATGTGGCGCACACCTTATCGCATAATATAGGTTGTGAGGCACACTCTTTATCGCACACATTTGGTTGTGCATTACACACCTTATGGCATAAGTTAGGGTGTGCGTCGTACACCTTATACTGCACGACACACTCCGCTTTGTAAAGCCATACTTGTTCCTCGGGTGTCGGATTTTTGTGAAATTGGTATCGTTGGAAAGATAATTCGAAGGCCTTTCATTTGATATATAGTAGGCACTCTAATTCAATATGTATAAATAGTAATGACTGGTTGAATTTGACCTAAGTTTTGACGCTTACTAGAACTCAATTGATGGAAAAGCTTTTAACTCGTCCTTGAGTTAGGGGACCTCTATGATCTCAATTCATGCTCAACTTGATTTATACACCACATAGTTGATTAAAACACTATATTCACAATAGATTTATGGTTTTTGGAATGTGTACAAGTGAAAATAACAACTTACGTTCAATTCTGAAAGTATGGGGTGTTACATTATCTTCCCCTTGGGATCATTCATCCTTGAATGATAGGTAGGAACTTTTTGAAGCCTTAATGGTATTGAATAATGCAGACACGACATGTCCTCTAATAAAGAATACACTGATCTGAAACATGAATATATGGCTGGAACTACTGATATTCTGAATTCTTATATCGGACATGCATATCTGATGCATGGAATACATGACTGAAGCTACTCATAAGCTGAGTTCTCATAATGAACATACATACCTGATGCATGGATTTGTTACTGAGTTTTTCTCATGAACGCAGAACTGAATACACTGATAAGCTGAAGTTTTTCTATTGGACATGCATTTCTAATACAAGCATATCTGACTGAACTGACGTATGGACATATGACTGAATACGCAATCCTATAGTTTAGAGTCAATCATCTACTACCAATGACGAGTGCAACATAATATACTAATCCATCAAATTGGAACATTCTATCCAAATACCTCAAAATTTGCTACATACCTTCTCATAAGTAGTACTAGTTTACAACTACCATAAAAAAAGTCAAAGGGTAAGGTCACATAATAGACATGATCAACCTTAATCTGATATTATAACCCCATACGATCTTATCTACTTATTCATATTTCTCACCTTATACTTACTTACTCAAGCACACATTTAGACTGCCTTCAAATTCCTCAAACAGCCATGAGTCTATAATCATAACTTACCCGCTAATATAGCCATTTTTCACATTCAAGCAACTAACAAATCACCTTGACTAACAACTTCTTCTCTACCTTATACTAAACTAACTCACAAGGATGAATCACCTCTTTACCAACTCCATCTCATGCAAACAGATTTAGCCATACATATATTAAACCAACAAAAGAACAACAAGTTGGACTACAAGTTACTAGTGAATCGAAATAGGCCTCACATGGCTTCACTAGACTTTGGTTTTGTATTTTGAACAAGAAAATGAGATGGATGACAAGGCAACTATTCTAGTGAATCAAAAGATCCCCACACAGCTTCACTAGATTTAAAATTATTTTTTTTCAAAAACACCATGATAACAAGATTACTTATTACAAGAGATAGGAAATTGACACATAATAGTTAATTGTCTAAGAATAAATATCTTACTCTATATAAATAAAAATCTGAGTAAAATAGTTCCACACGTTCTACTAGCTACCATATTAGTTTATCACTATAAAGGGGTAAATCATCCTCAAACATTGGTTATTCAATTAAAATATTCATTTACACCAAAAATCACCCTCACTTAGACTTCTAACTTTGTGACTTCACATCACTAACTTCTTGGTCTAATTTCTTTATCGATAGGTCATGAAAACAACACTTTAACTTATGCTACTATTTGGGTTGAAATACAGTTCCAACATTCTGCTATACACCATCTACATTTGTATTAAGATTTTTGGGAGGGTCTAGATGCACTTAATACCTTAATCTAGAAAGCACGATTCCATCAAGATCAATGTTTACATCAGAATTAACACATATTGAAGCACTAACAGGCTCCTCTCGAGTATTTGCATAATTTTTAAAATCTTATATGGCTTAATCGAAAAGGATTATATCATGTAGATTCTAAACTTTTTGCACTTGAATCACCTTAATAATGGGACATGTCTGAGAATATCAGAGTAAGGAAAGAATTTGGAATGACTTTACCTTCATATGGGCAACACCATAGCATGAATGAAAGTATAAACGAGGAATATTTTGACTCTACAACAGGAACTAGAACACGAAGAAAGAAAGACATTCCTAATGCCTAGTAGCCTCCTACTTATAAGTGTGGCGCACTACATACCCATAAATAAGACTCAACCCAATAAGATTTCACAGAGACCCTGGGACCATGAATCATGCTCTGATACCAAGTTTGTCATGACCTAAATTGGGGCCCTGTCCATGACGAGCATTTCAAATCATGAAGGCCCGAAACACCACTATTTGTCTGATAATCATACACATAACTCATATGATAAAAGAAATGCAGAAGATAAACAATATTATGGAAATATGGTCAACAATCATATGAAATCAATAACGGGGAATAATGTCGTACAATCTCAACGTAACATCTCTATAATGTGTGGGAAATCTCTACTACAAAACTAGAATAAATATCTATCTGAAAACTGGGACAAGGCCCCCAGTAGTCCCAAAACTAATAAATGATAAGTTAAACTTCCAGATATCAGGCCTTTAAAAATATAGAAGGCTAACTAAGTGAATCTGCAAATCTGTCTGAGGAATCTACTAATTTTCTGGACCCTTAGACTGTCCCTCCAAATCTGAGAAGGAAGGGGGTTAATACAAAAGTACTGGTACATATAGATACCAAAAAAATATATATTTTTAAAAAATATAGTTGAGAGCCATTATAAAGCAGTTTTATATCAAATCATTTGAAAATACATAGGCGTAATGTAATTGTTTTCAACAACAATGTAATGCAGCTTAGCTAGGTAGAATACCCTACATATCATATTTACACCAACTGTCAAACCTCGGTTGCCGTCGAGATTAGAGTATAAGTGAGGGAAAGACACACAAGATCACGCAGCAGGGTGTCTCGACCCAATGGTAATGCACAAGATCACAAAGTAGGGCTCCTAACTATAGTCCTAACTTGGAAATGACATAAAGTCATGTATGCAAGATCACAAAGCAGGGTACCCAATTCTCATGTCGGCAAACACAATTTTCGGCGATGATCCCTTACACTCAAATGCCTTCTTCGAGTATCCACCTATCTCATGTAAAATCAATACATTCAAATTTTATCTAATTTAATCATATATCATATTCTGTAGGGTATTATCATACCCAACTTGCAAGCCATCAATATCACATCATTCTTCTCATTCAACTTTTGTATTCAACATGTTTCAACACAAATAGCCCTCTCATTTTCAAGTCAAAATCATATCAATTCTAAATATATTTCATGTCAAGCTTTTTAAGATGTTTTCAATCAATTTACATCATATGAATATTTAAAATAAATTCACATCAAGAGAGGGATTTCATATAATTCATGCTCTCAAATTAACACTTTTTCGAAACACATGCATATACATATATAATATGTCAAATCACTTCAAAAATAGGCCTAAAGACCAAATCAATATTATAGAAATGTTCAAAATATAATTATATTCATAGTTTCAAAACCCTCATTGTAAAACTTAAATTTAAAGGCCCATGACATTTTAGGATAACCCCACGTACCTCTATATATGAAGATGATAGGTGTTTCTTGAAGCCTATATTCTGGGGATTCCAAATACGCAATTAGTTTCAAAAACCCACGGTTGAATCTTGAGTTGCTTGGGTTTTTATTTTAAAACCCTAAGGATAGTTCTTGAGCAATTTGATTAATGAAGGTGTATTTTAGGGTATTTAGGGACTAAATTTCATGTTTATGGCTAAATAAGGGTGGGAAAAGGACCATTTTGCCCCAAAAATGAAGTATTTAAGTCACTTGCGTAGTAATGTATGCGGGGCAAACCTTATAACATAATATAGGTTGTGCGGCGCACTCTTTATCGCACATATTAGGTTGTGTGTCGCACACTTTATGGCTTAATTTAGGGTGTGCATCGCACACCTTATGCTGCACGACACACTCCATTTTGCAAAGCCATAACTTCTTCCTTAGGTGTTGGATTTTTGCAAAATTGGTCTTGTTGGAAAGATAATTTGAAGGCCTTTCATTTGATATATAGTAGGCACTCTAATTAAATATATACAAAGAGTAATGACCAATTGAAGTTGACTTAAGTTTTGATACTTACTAGAACTAAATCGATGGAAAAGCTTTCAACTCGTCCTTGAGCTAGGGGACCTCTATGATCTCAATTCATGCTCAACTAGATTTATACACCACATATTTGATTAAAACACTATATTCACAATAGATTTATGGTTTTTGGAATATGTACAAGTAGAAATAACAATTTATTTTCAAGTCTGAAAGTATAGGGTTTTACAATTATAATCAACAAAATTCATTAAAAGAGGAGAAGATGTGTACTTAACTCAATTATGGTATCTCAAATTCATTATGTGCAGAGTTAAAGAAGTTTTCATTTGGCTGATTTATGGTGTTTGTGAGACTTTAAAATACCCAACTAGCTCATATGGATCTTGTAGCATACATGGTGTTAAGAAGAGTGCATTTTCTATCCCTTCAATCTTTGTTGCATCAGGGTCATTAAAATGGTAGAGAAGATAGATGTAGATAAAGAGGCAATGAATTTTTTGCTTTGTATATTAGGTATATTCTAGAGTTACTATTTATTTATTTTCCTCTGTTTATATAAGTTTATTTGTGTAAATTTTGGGTTGTGGATTGGGTATTTATCCGTATAGATTTGGTCTTGATCTTGGGCCATTTTCTATAACTTTTATTTTAATAAATGGTCTACTAGACTGATCTTCAATTAAAAATTCTCATATTATGATTGAACGTATTTTGACATAGGTTTACATTATACATGAACTGGTAAAGCTCATTATAATAGAATTTATGGAATTTAGAGAGTATAAGGGTGGGGACATTATAGCAAGAGTGATATAACACTTTGTTTTTTATAAGGGTGAAAGACACTAAATATCTGTGTTATTTAGAGCATGGATTGAGCTCATCCTCTGCAGGTCATGACTAGTGGGCATTAGTAAGACCTATAGCATGTGTGTAAATGGTAACTATGATTTTGGCATTCCATGAGTTGACAAATTTATTTTAATATTGTTATTTAGATCCATGAGTGATCCAGGCTATTGATATACTTGGATTGAATAATTATTTTTCGAAGTTCAAGGAACTAAAATTAATGTAAGGTTGATGTTAAATGTTATAAGTCATAGTATTAACCTAGTTGAATAATTGTACTCCCTCTATCCTATTTTATTTGTCGCCATTTTCTTTCTGATCCATCCTAATAAGAATGTTATCTTTCCTTACTTGGCAACTATTTAATGATATCATTCCCATGTTCTCCGTATTGGGTCCCACTTAGTAAGAAGAAATTCTTTTGTAAATTTTACAAATTCATCACTTATTTCTTAAACTCTATGTTCGGTCAAATGATAACACATAAAATGGGATGGGGGTACTTGTTTTATGCTTCCCTATCTTGACTTGATTGTGTGGAGGTAGATATTTCTTAGTTCTATAAGCTTGAGATCTAATCTTATCCATAATTGAGTATTAATATATCTATAAAGGTAAATACATGTGTTTTCCCTAATTTGGGGAGGGGGTATCCCAATAGGTATGGTTATGAATGAGTTGGAATTTACTAATTACTAGTGACATGGAAATTCATAGTGATTCTATGTTATTGGACTCTTCAATTAAGTGGTAAATCTATAGCCAAAAGTAACATGAAGTGTTTAAGGGTACTGCATTAAAGTTGAATTTTGTTTGGTGGTTGAATTGTGGGTTAGTGTATACTAATGCATGGTATGTGAGGATCCAATGAAGAGAGTATAAAATCAGGAGGGTGGTGGATAAAAAGTATGAAAGTTCAATTTAATTTATTTTATAAATTAATTGCATATTTTATTTTAGATATTTATGTTGTGCTTTTACATAATTTAACTTAGGTGGCCAATGATGCTTACTAGTATATGTGGTGGTATTGAAGTATGCTTGTTATATCTTTTATAGGGTGTAGCTTATTATGGGGTTTGATTATGTTTCACTACATGAAGCAGATAGAAATCTTCAGAAGCTTCTATCTCCTCCCTCCTATGGTGGAAGCTGAGTCGTGTTTAAAATTCCTTTTCTTGTAGTAGCTCTTGTACTTCTCTAGGCTAGATCTTCAAAGTAGAGTATTTATTAGGTATTTGAAGAATTATAACCAGTTTTGTTATAATTGATAGGTTTGTTTATTTTTTCTTACGACTTCCACATATTTCATATTAGGTGGTATGGGTTCTATTATCTTCGTGGATTAGATTAGGCTCCCTTTTGATATTGTTAGTTGGTTCATAATAGTTGGTATCATAGACTAGGTTAATGGTATCATAGACTAGGTTAATGGTCTCCCAATATAAGAGCAAATGCCGAGTAAGGTCACACTAAATTAGGGTATTGACGTCTATATATAATCTTTGGGAAGTTATGATACATTTTGGGAATTGTTTCTTCTACTTTGCTATCGTGATATCCATGATAAATGTTTGTTTGGGATGAGTCCAATTATTGTCTCTCAATTTCAGTTGGTATCTTAATTAAAATGAATGGAGATCCCCTACCTCTATTTGGAATAATACAAGCAACAAGTTTGAAAGCTAGATGGTTCAAATTAGTATCTGGACAAAAATTATGTTTTAAATTATTAGATGATCAGTTAGTGATCATTCAGACCGTAGGTGGAATGATATTTTTTTAGAGAAACAAGAGTGATGTTTAAAGTTTAATCAAATAATAACATTGTTCAAACCGATATCTGTATGAGTTGCAAATGATTTGATGTTTAAAAATTGTTATGAGTGAAGTGGTAGCAATTTACTATGAATTGTTGTTTGAGAAATTGTATGACAAGTGCATAAATGAAAAATTAATGCTTGGATAATAATTATTACGGATGGTGCATGCAAGGGTGGATGATGAAATTGCAAAATGACTATGATTTTTCATTGTTCATGTGTTGTTATGTGAAAAGAATGAGAATGACTAGTGTTAAAATGTTTGGAAAAGCCTAGTAGGTCCATTGATATTGAATTTACACTTTATAACCAAGGTGAAAAAATTGTGTTTCCATTAATTGTTAGCCTTTTCATATTACTAGGTTTCGATCTTAAATTTGTGGTTTATCTATTGTATGAAGTGTTGTGGGAGGGAATAGGGGTAAGAGAACTGCCAAAAACTGGAAAAAAAAATTTGGCCACTAAAAGTGAGCCACTATAGCAGGGACTTTTCTACAACTATGACCTCACTTTAGTGGAAATCTTCCCTTTATGTTAGTGCCATGGAAGCATAATGTAGGTCGTTATAGCAGGATGGGCCTGGGCAAAATCATTACCCTATTTTCCCCTATTTTTGCTTTTCATTCCAAACCTATCCAACACTACTATAAGTTGATATCTATCACCCGATTAGTGCCTCATGCATAGAATAATATAGTAATTATGCATTCATTACTAGTTTAATAAAACTAAGTATCTAATGTGTGGAAATAAAAGAATTTTCTTGGTACATAACCAACCGTGCGACAAACCAAATCAAGAAAAGTAATAAAATAGAGGGAGAAGAGGTAGGCTGACATACAATTGGCGATCTAGATAGAGTCCCTATCATCTCAGAGAATCAAAAAGCCAAAGCCCTTTCCTTCTAGGCCACTCAGGAAGAAGACTTCCTACATATATTTTCTCTCCAACTTGGGAAGTGGCCTATAAAAAATAGTGCACTTGAACATAACCTTAATAGTCTTTCACATTTTGGCCAACATGCGATCCCGGGAGAGACTCTTCTTCTACTCTTCATACATCTTTATTTGGAGCTCCACAGTCTTGAACTATGGTCAGTGGGGTTCTGGAACTGGAAGGGGCTGAACCCTAGGGAGGAAAGTGAGACTAGAAAGCTCCTCATAATAGCCATATAGTACTCCAAATGCTTGTAGGAAGGTGGGCGCTGGTTGGAGGGGTATCATCACCATTATCTTCTTTTGTCGCCCTACTTATCTCCCCATTGATTACCTCTTCATCTTCTTCTTATTCTAGGATGATTTACCCTTTACCTTGAGGGGATGGAAAGGTATATCACACTTAGGTCCCTCTGAGACTTATCTCTAGGCACCCCTCTGCGCTGCGTAACTCAAGTATTTGATGTGGAAGGTAAGGATCTTTTTTATTGCCTTGGTAGAAATCCTTCCACTCCAACATGCTCAGTGTACCAACATTAAACTTAATCCCCCTCATAGTGCAAGCCATCACCAAAGCTCATGGGTAAGTCTTGTCAAACGTGTTATACAAAAGACGAATCCTCCAAATCACTAGATTCAGCCATCTCGAAAATTTTGTATCAAAATTCATGCTTATGATCTCCTTGGGTCTAGTCCAATAGACTTTGTATAAAATAGCGTGTCCCTCAATCATTGCATATCTATCTCTTAAGATTTAGCCAAGAATACAATATTGGGGATATCAAGCACTCCCAAAACCTTATTAGTTTTGGTCGCATCCAGGGGGACATGTGCTTACCATATGAAAATAATGAGACTACTATAGCGGTCTTCGTCTACCCAAAACTCAAACTTACGCATCAATGACACCATTAGAAAAGTCATTATTTTTTAACTATTTAAACATACATCAGGGTGTGGGAAGTGCAGATGGGACTATTATATTTTAAAATATGTGTGTTTAAACCCCTGTACAAGCCCCAATAATCAAGAAATATTTAAAAAAGCAACCACTTCCCATTCTATTCTTGTTCAAGCCCGAAATAATCCATAAAATCCTTAAATCTTACACCTAGGATGATGTGGGGCATCGTAAATGTAAGAGAAGTAACTATGCTTTATAAATTCGTTGATTCAAGAAATTAATTTCAAAAACCAAATTCAAACCCATATGTTTTCTATGAATTCAAGTACAAAAATGACTATATTGCAGTAGAAAAGCAAGGAGGAAAAGTTAGAAAAAAATCACCTTGATCTAGAGATAAAGCAAGTTGATTAGAGAGAAGAAAGGAATTTTTAAAAAAAAATTTGTAAAAATGGGTGAGAATCCCATTTCTCATACTTAAATATGCCTTTATGCCACTATAGAAACCTACCACCCACTATAGTGGTGCCTCTATAGCAAGAGTTTCTTGTTTTAACGAGATCCAGACCATTTTGGGGGCAAAAAAATTTTGTTCTTCTCTTTCAGGATTAATTATGATTTCTAGGTGTTTTGGCGAGGCCTCAATTTTCTTCGGTAATTGTAAGATTTTGTTAAAAATGACCTTATGTTAGTGTTAATAATTGGAGTGCATTTTTTCTAGTTTTTTCCTACTCTAATTATTTGGAGATGAACAATGGTTAAATTATATCTATTGTAACAACCCGCTCTATTGTTACTAAGGCGTTGTTACTTAAAGGTGTCAGGGTATATAAATTTGAATAGTATCCTTATAGTAGATTTATAACAGACATAGTCAAGCAAATTTAGAGTGAAAATTTAGGGTGGTTTGATGTCATCCCACTATAGCGGCACCATAATAGGGGCATATATGCTACTATAGAGGGATGCTGAGAAACAAAAATAGACTAGTCAAGTTTATAATTACCTTTCCCCTTTCAATTGTAAACTAGAACACGACTTCATTCTAAAAACCTTTTATAGTTTCCTCAAAGCTCTAGAGCAATAGACAATAAGATGCATGCTTAAATGGGGTAAAACCCAATGTTTTCTTTCAAATTTACGATGGAAATCACTAGAATAGAGCCAGACATTTAATTTCATACCTCTACACCAGCTGGATGTTACCTAGGGAGGCTAGGTTTAATTAAGTAGCAAATACTTATGCTAAAAACATATTCCTTACATAGATTAATAGGAGATTCCACGAGTAGGCCTATGGTCAAGGTTCTTGGATGTATAAATTGGTAGCTTAGGGTAATATAAATAAGATAGATATTATTGAATGTGTATTGTAATGTTATTGATGTTTTCATGTCATTATTTATGCATAATTGATCGCTAGTGGAAAATTTTTTTTGGTTATTATAGTGTGGTATGGTTAAATTGATAAATATCAGTATATTAGATGTGAATTCCTTTTTCCTTACTTAATGGACTAATTGGGTGATTGGGGGGCACCTATTGTTAAGATGGAAGATGGTAGTAATGAACAAGAGATTAGAAAGGTGGGGTTTATGGATTTTGACATTGGTAGTCAATGGTTCATTCTAATGTAATGAGTATTAAACGTTCTATGTGTCATTAGGCCTCAAATATTATTATTAGTAGGAAGGGGTAGGTGATCGATGAATTGTAGTTGAGAATCAATTCATTTTATGTGTGCATATAAATGACCTTTTTGACTACTTATTGCATTGCATGATGCTTATGTTAATTTGTTTCATAGTATTACAAGTTGTTTAATTGCCAAAAATAAGATTGTGTAAAAAGGCTTGTTTTAAAGTCAAAATATAGTTGTGTTATCTCATACTGTGATTATATGTGTTGTGATGTGGGTCTAATTATGAGATGAACCTGTAATGTTCATCGTCAAAGAATTAGTGTAGGTCATGGAGTATAAGGGTGGGGACATTGAAATAAGGGTGGTATAACACTTTGTGTGGCATAAGGGTGGTAGAAACTTGATGTCTAGGTTATTTGGTACAAGAACTGAGATTATCCCATAAAGGTTGTAGCACCTCTATAAATTTGAAGTTAATTAACACTTTAGGGTAGCATAACTCTTGATATATAAAGAGTTAGGTGGTACAAATGCAAAATTAATTATATATAAATCTTCTTTCTAGTGGAATGTAAAATTTGATGTTTAAGAAATTGCACATGATACAAAAATAGTAATTTCAACTTAGACATTTTGGAATTAATAAATGAAATATGCAAAAGAAAGACTGTACATGAGTTTCAAGTGAGGGATACAGTTGTATTATGTGCACATATTTAAGAAAGCACTTGGTGGGGTATATATGAAAGATTATGAACTACCTTTTTTTGTTGCTAGTTAAGAGAAATAATAAAAGTAATGACCCTTACCTAGGTAACTAGTATTTTGATGAAACGGGTCTATTTTTCTTATAGATACTTGTGATGTATAATGAAAGGGTAAACCTTTTTCTCTGGATTTTTTTAGTAACAAATTGAAATGTCCATTTTTCCTCTTCTCTAGAAGGAGTAGCTTTATATTTAAATTAAAAAACTATAGTGATCCATATAATTGAGAATATCACAACCCAAACTATCATGGTTGGAACTTTCCCTAACTTATGGCAGGAGAACCATACTATGCTCACTTTTACCCATATAAGTGTCATTTCTTCATTTGCATTGGTATTAGCTTATGTGCTTTTCAATGACTACAAAAGATGTCACGTTCAATAACTATTCGACATCATCATCTAGAAAATATAATATAGTGAAGAAAACTCTACCAACTAAAAATCTATGAGACCTAAAGTCACCGTATAAGAATATTGAAAAAGAACAAATAAATCTAGAACTAACACATCATCCAAAACATAACAAAATAGAAAATTGTTTTAGCCCAAAAATAAAGGTCCAAAACAACATAAGAAGATCTGAAGGCCATCGGAACATGATGCTCATGCTTGAATCAAGTCTGGATCACGATCTAGAGCCAAAGTTGCATGTAAATCATTGGAATATTTCTGCACTCAACAAAAAGAAGAGTACAGGTAGCATTAGTACATCAACAAGCACTGGTAAGCATCATTATTTGACTAACTTAACGATGTACAAGTAAGAAAATCAAACAAGTACAAATGTTATCATAAAAAGATTCATAATAATGATATTAGTCAAATAATATGTCATAATATTACACTCACAAGGTTACTTTCAAAGACATTTATAGTTAATCATTTTAATCAATCATTCGTCATCACATATATTTATCAAATGGCACTCAGTGCATCTAAATGAGTGCACGTATGCAAGATGTCATCATCTCTTACCCTTGTCATCCTTCTAATAAAATAATAATATACTGGTGTGGTACCATATCCATTATCATATCATATAACCTAAGTTTTTAAGCTCTAGACCCATCAAAGGATAGGACATTAAATTGGCTTACCAATACCATAAGTCTCGCCTTAATTCAATGTCATTGTAAAAAGTTATGGCATTTTGTTCAATGGCACTGTCAAGCTATTTATGGTAACGTTCAGGCAACGAATTATTACCATATATAACGATTTGTGATCTAGACTCATTACAATGTTAGTGAGTGACCCAATAATTTAACTTAATTCTAACTACTCCAGTGCATGACTCGCTATCAGTCATAAAAGGTCATTGTGTAGACCCGTTGCCACGCCAGTGAGGAATCCCAAAATTAAGTCTCAGACCACGACTACTCCTAATGACTCTTGATCAGAACCAATGAGTCATTATGAGGGGCTTTATGATCATAGCAAAAAGGGCCCAGACCTTAGAACCTTAGGCCATGAATCAAACCACAACTCGAGGCTAGTCGTAATAAGTCATTGGGTGAGTCATGAAAACTGGAACCAAAAATTGTACATGATTTAAAAGGTGTCTTTTTGGTATTTTCCCATCCTTTGAACACCAAAACCACATTGTTTGAGAACTCCAATATCAGTTTTTGAGGGATTAAATTATCCTAACACATCATAAACTTTAAAATCCTTAAACTTATAAAAAAGAATGTGATTCTCTTCTTCTCTAAAGAAGACTTGGGTTCTAGAAATTTAAGAACAATTTTCAAGAAATTCCCTAAGGAATTCACTTTCGGTATGTGGGATTTCATCAATGTGATCCCTTTCAATTATTGAGTCCTAAGAGCTCTTTAAATTTTTAAGCCAAATTCCCTTTCCCTTGAATTGTGTTCTGGGTCAAATATGAGATTCTCTACTCTTATTAGTTTATGTTTGTAACAAAACCATTAATATATGTTTTCCTTAAGATCAGTGATCCCCCATGTTCAAGATCATGAATATTTTACATAATGACAAGTTGTTGAGTTTTTTGGCTTTAAATTGTGAAATTTCATTATCATGCTCAGAAATTGTTATCATGTCATATTCATTAGACAGAGCTGATAGGTTCTGAACACTTGATACCTATGAGTTTAAACATACATTAGCTTACATGTTCATTTTTACCTAAGATTATTCATGCATTTTTACTTCCAAAATACTATGACTTGAGCATATCAGTTATCACTTCATGTTTAAATTATACTTTTGTGTCATTCAGTTGGGTGTAATACTTAACCTCGATTCAACTCGGGGATGATTGCTCCCCCCATCAATTAGTAGTGAGACTGTTAGTAGTAGTCCCTAAGTTTCCGAACTATGATTCCACTATAGGTTATAAGGGGTTTCCATCATCAGTAGAGGAATGACACCTTAGTCCTTCAGTACATTAGTATAGTGGATCCACACCCGCCAGTGTTAGTACCGTTGAAAGGTATTAACACTCTTCTAACAGAGATTACAACTTAAACCCTGATTTGTTTAGGTTGAGTATGTTGGTTATTGTTAGCTCCCATAGTTCCTAGTTCTATTTTAGCTTATTTTAAGTCTAGGTTTGCTTGATCAAGTATTACGTATTCAATCATTCAGTTTATCCAGCACATGTTTATCTTGTTCTTGCATTTAGTTAAATGGTCATACATTCACGTTAAATATATATTTATCAGTTAGCTTCCTATCTCACATAATAAGTGTATTCAAAGTATGGATCATATTTTTTATGCTATATTGTCTTATAATATAGGTTTAGATGCTGATTACATGGACCGCACTTAGCACATTCCTGTTTTCCTCAGTTGTAAGCTTGGTGAGTCCTCATCAGTCTAGTACTAGTTATCATTTCTTTATTTTTAATATTTTCATTTATTTTAGCTATTTAGAGTTAGTTGGGGACCAGTCCCAACAACTTGTCATGATTTAGAGGCTTTCAGATAGTCAGAAAGATGTTAGCTTTTTAGCTTCATTGAGTAATTTAGATCGTATTAGTATTATGGTTGTTATTCACTATAAGTTCATATTTCATTCAACATTCATATCATTCTAGGACAAAGGTTATCTTGGGGTCACTTGTGACTCTAAGCACCATGTTATGTCTAGGGGGTAGTCTCAAGTCATGACAAACTTGGAATCAGAGCATAAGGTTTAAAAGTATCAGGTCATGAAAAACTTGGTATCAAAGAACAAGTTTTAAAGTGTCAGATAGTGTATAAAAATCACATTAACTTGAGTCTTGTTCATGGGTGTGAAGCGCGCCACACTTATGGTTGAGAGCCTATGAAACATTTTAGGAAAGTATCACTTCTTTCATCATTCATGTAGTGAAATAGAACATAAGCTCAATTAAACTTCATCTTCTAACTTTTCCGCTACCTATTTAAAGGAAATACCTCCCAAAAGGGCAAATAGAAGGAGAAAAAAGGACTAGCCAATCCCACTATCTATTACCAAGACGCTCTAAATAAGTAGGTCTCTCGTGCTGAATTCATGGAAGCTTTCACAATATTGGCTCAATCTATGGCTGCTCAGAATAACCAACAAGTTATTTCCCAGCCAACCCAACAGTGAATATAGTAGTAACTAGGATTCAGGAATTCACTAGGATGAATATCTTGGTGTTCATTGGATTAAAGACTGAGGAATATCCCTAGGAATTTTTTAGTAGAGTGTAGAAAGTGACCGATATCATGGGTGTCATCTCGAGTGAAAGTACTGACTTACATTCTTACTAATTACAAGAAGTGATTCGCACTTAGGTTAAGAAGTAGAAAAAGGATAGAGGTGTCAATGCATGGCTTATAAAGTGGGATGTATTTGTTACTTTTTTTCTAGATAAATTCTTCCCATTTGATATAAGGGAAGGAAAAGTACAAGAGTTTATCAATTTAAAGCAAGGTAGCATGAGTGTGAAGGAGTATTTGCCTAAATTTACTGAGTTGGTAAGGTATGTGCCAACTATGGTGGTTGTTTCTAGAGCCAGGATAAGTAAGGTTGTACCTAGTTTTTCTAAGGAGGTAGTCAAGGAGTGTTAGATGGCTATGTTGATTAAGGAGATAAACCTCTCTAGATTGATGGTTCATGCTCAACATATTTTTAATATCCTAAGTTTTTATGTTCTAAACCTCCTAAGAAATAGCCCATATGGTTAGCGTTCCAATGCATCAAGATTCATCCCCGTTTGAGGCCTTGTCATCAAGTAGTGGCAATTCTTACTTGAGATCCTGCAAAGACTGCCATAGTTAAGACTCAGGGTAACGAATTGTTACCACTCATGATGAGTCATCACAAGTATGTCATAACCACTCTAGTGAATCCCTTTACCTTGATCCCAGTGTTTATCATACCTCCATATAATTCATAATTAGTGCCTACGAGTTGTATGGAGGGACTCATAGCCACACCAGATTGTATGGCTAAGAACACTCTCCATTGATTATGAGTCCAGCATGAAACTTGTATCTAGACCTTATGAGTCTTTGGATGGACCCGTAAACAGACCAGTGTGTAACTCAAGGCCTCATCTTTTAACAATGATTCCTTCCTACGACTCATAATCAGTTATGAGGATTAGTTAGGTGGAAAGTCATAGTTAAACCAAAATATACCCAAAATCCCAAAATCCCAAAATCCTAGGCTAAGACTTAGATCATGAGTCATAACCAGTCGTTACGAGTCGTAAGCTATGTCATAATGACTGGTGGTATGATTTCCTTCACTTTTTTACAAGGGTCTCTTTGTATTTTCCCACTCTCTTAAAATCCAAACCCATATTGATTTAGTTGCACGTAGTTTCTAGGAAGTAGGATGTGCTGAACTTATACTTTTCCCTCAGTGTTAAATACTACTTCCAATTAAAAGACACTGAAATACTAAGTGATGAATATAGTGATAACTAATTTTGTCACATATGGTATTTTAAAACTAACAGTGCATGCCTAATCTAAAGAAATCATGAACATGTAAAACTGATAATTTGACATGAAATAACACTGATATAACAATAAAATCTTAAGTTGACTGACTCATTACTTGAAAATTCTAAAACGTAAGAAAACATATAGGTATTGGGTATTCATAACCCTCCAAGACTGAAGTAAATTCATAATTCAAAGACCCAAACATGAGACATTTTTATAGTCTAAAAAATTTCATAAATGTAAACATGGAAATGAGCTAACTATGGTAAAATATCTTGTTTATACTGCTTAAAGAATAATTTAAGAATTCGACATAGTATTGGTTGAGCAAGACATAGGGTTTTGGAACTTTAAACATGAACGATCATGATTCTCGTGGATTAAAACTATTAACATAACTTGAATGTAAAACTAGGAGTTTTTGGATATTATGATGAAAGTGAAAGATATCATGGGTGTAACTTCTAGTAAGAGTGAAGACTTAGTTGCATATTAGTTATAGGGAGTAGCTCACACCTAGGTCAAGCAGTGGAAGAAAGACATGGGTATTAATGCAGGGCCTATTAAGTAGGAGAGGTTTTCCACATCTTTATTAGACTAGTTCTTCCCACTACAGTTGAAGGAAGTAAGGGTTTAGAATTTTATTAACTGGAAGCAGAGTAGCATGATTCTTAAGTAGTACTCGCTCAAGTTAACTCAGTTGGCGAGGTATGCTCCTACTATGGTGGTTGACTCTAGGTCTAGGATAAGTATGTTTGTATTTGGTGTATCTAATTATGTAATCAAAGAGAGTAGGACCGCCATGTTGATCAAGGATATGGACCTTTCTAGGCTTATGGTTCACGCCTAGCATATTTGGGAGGAGAAGATTAAAGAGAAAAAAAGAGAGAATAAGAGGGAAAGATCCAGTAGCTTCAACTTCTTGCAGCCAAAGTCAGAAGGCAGTAAACATTCTAAGTTTAACTAGAAATTTTTTACTCCAGCCCTATATTCAGCCAGTGCACCAGTGCCTAAGTTTAGGTAGGACAATAGGGATAAAACACCAGAATATAAGGCATAATATAGTGTAAATAGCAATTGTACCAATCTACCCTGTAGAAAGTGTGGTAGGAATAATTAGGGTGAATGCAGAGCAGGAAGTGATGTGTGCTTTTGATGTGGCAAGCCAGGCTATATAATTAAGAAATGTCTAATAATTGCTTAAAAAGAAAAGGATTTGATGCTGCCAGTTAATTTTTTCACTAGATCTAATAGGTCGCCCTACTCAGTAGGGTGTAACCTCTAGTACCACCAGTGGGCAGTGCCTGAATAGACTATATGCTCTCCAGACTCAGTATGATTTGGAATGTTCTCCTGATGTTGTTATAGGTACATTACAAGTTTATTATCTTCACATATATGCATTATTAGACCCTAGAGCTTTAATTTTTTGACTCCTTATATAACTGTAGAGTTTGGTGTTAGTCCTGAAATATTAGTAGAGCCTTTTTTAGTATCTACCCCAGTGGGTAAGTCTATTGTATCAAGACAAGTATACAGAAATTACTCAGTCATAGTGTCTTAGAAAGTTACTTCAGTTGATCTTGTGGAGCTAGAGATGACTGATTTTGATGTCATTCTCAACATGGATTGGCCCCACTCATGTTATGCCTTAGTTAACTTTAGAAATAGAATTGTCTAGTTCTAGTTTCCCAGTGACGCATTTATCGAATGGATGGGTAGCACTTCAATGCTTAAGGGACAGTCTGTTTCCTATCTCAAGGTTAGAAAAATTATATCCAAAGAGTGGGTTTACCATCTCATCCGAGTTAAGGCCTCAAATTCTGAAACTACGAGTCTTGATTCAGTTTTTAGTAGTAAACTAATTTCTAGATGTATTCCCAAAAGATCTTCTCGGAGTTCCTCCCAAAAGGGAAATAGACTTCAGAATAGATCTTCTTCCAGATACCCAGCCTATCTCTATTCCACCTTACAGAGTGGCTCCAACTGAACATAAGGAATTAAAATAGTAGTTGAAAAATCTCTTGGATAAAGTTTTCATCATGCCTAGTGTTTCCCTGTGGGGTGCTTCAGTTCTACTCATATGCAAGAAAGACAGTTAGCTTAAAATATGCATAGACTACTGTCACTTTAACAAAGTAACAATCAAGAATTAGTATCTTCTCCCTAAGATTTATGACTTTTTAGACCAACTTAAGGGTGCAAGTTATTTCTCTAAGATAGACCTCAGATTCGGCTATCATCAGCTTAGAGTAAAAGATTGTGACATTCCAAAGACATCTTTCAAAACTCGATATGGTCACTTTGAATTCCTAGTCATGTCCTTTGGACTAAGGAATGACCCTGCAGCTTTCATGGACTTGATGAACGAGGTGTTCAAGCAGTACTTGGACATGTTTGTCATAGTCTTCATTGATGACATTCTTGTCTATTCTCGTAGTGAGAATGGTCATGTAGGTCATCTGAGCTTTGTGTTCCAGACCCATAGAGATCATCAGTTATTCCCTAAGTTTAGTAACTACAAATTTTTGTTGAGGTTGGTAGCTTTTCTTTATTATATCATTTCTAATTATGGCATTTTAATTGATTCTCAAAATACTAAAATAGTAAGAAATTGGCCTAGATCCATATTTTTGTTAGATATCAGGAGTTTATTGGGCTTATCCAGCTATTAAAAATTGTCTGTTGAAGGGTTTTCTTAAATTGCTTCTCCCATGACCCGACTAACCCAAAAGAAATTCAAATTTCTGTGGTCAGATTCCTACAAGAAAAGTTTTCCAAAGTTGAAGACTCGACTCACTTCTGTTGTAGTATAGACTTTGCCAGATAAGGTGTCGTTGTATTTTGCTATAATCCATGACTTCAGCTATATTTTGCTGTAATCCATGACTTTAGTTGTCCAACCCATGACTTCTGTTGTAGTCTTGACTTGAAGACTCAATTCAAGTTGTTGTGTTTTCCAACCCAGATAGCTTGAGTTATTGAAAAATTATGATATCAGTGTGTTGTATCATCCGAGCAGGGCCAATGTAGTGGCAGATACCCTTTGTAGATTGCCTACGGGTAGTTTTGCTCATATTGAGGTTGATAAGAAGGAGTTAGTCTGTAAGGTTCATTGACTTTCTAAATTAGGAGGTCAGTTGGTTGATTGGGCCGAAGGTAGTAAATGGGTTCAAAATAGTTTGAAATCTTCATTGGTTGTCGTACTAAAAGAAAAGCAGGACAGGATCCTAGTGTAGTCAAGTTGAAGAAGGAAGTCAAGAATTAGAAGGTAGAGGTTATCTCCTAAAGTGGATATAGTGTGCTTTGTTGCTAAGGAAGATTATGTGTTGCATGTATTGATGTTTCTAGGCAGCGTGTACTAGCTAAGACGTATGGTACACAATACTCTATCCACCCAGAAGCCACCAATATGTACCAAGACTTGAAGGAAATCTATTGGTTGAATGGTATTGTTAAAAATATTGTAAAGTTTGTGGCTAAGTGTTCAAATTATCAACAGGTTAAGGTTGAGCACCAAAGGCCTAGTGGTACACTTCAGGAGTTTAGTATCTACACTTAGAAGTAGGAGGTGATAAACATGGACTTTGTGATGGTATTGCCTCATACGCATTGCCAGCATGACTCGATATGGGTCATCATAGATAGAATGACCAAGTAATGTCTTCTTTCTAATTCATACTTAGTATTAAGACGAGGATTATTCTAAACTCTATCTCGAGAGTTAATAAAGTTTCACGTGGTTTCGTTGTCTGTTATTTCAGATAAATCTACTCAGTTTACCTCTCAGTTTGGACGGCTTTTTAGAAAGGCCTTGGTACCTAAGTTCATGTCAGTACAACTTTTCATCCTTAGATAGATGGTCAGGAAAAGAGGACCATTCAAACCTTAAATTACATATTGAGGGCTTGTGTTATTGACTTTAAGGGTAGCTAAGATGACCACTTAACTTTGATTGAGTTTTACTACAACAACAGTTATCATTCTAGTATTCAGATGGCTCCATTTAAAGCTATCTATGGGAGGAGATAAAGATCTCTTATTGGATGGTTTGAGGAAGGAGAAGCTGCAATAATAGGACCAAATTTAGTTTTTGACATGATGGAGAAATTTTTGTTAATTCATGAGAGGCTAAAGATAGCCCAAAGTCGTCAGAAATCTTATGCTGATGTGAGGAGAAGAGAACTTGAGTTGAGGTTAGTGACTTGGTTTATTTAAAAACTTTGCTCATGAAAGGAGTGAAGAGATTTGGAAAGTAGTTTATGTTGGCCCATATTATATTATGAGTCATTTTGACAAGGTAGCTTATGAGTTAGTTGCCAGCAAATTTGGCAACAGTTCATCCAGGTTTTCATTTCTCCTTGCCAAAAAAATACATTGGTGATTCAGCTTATGTGGTTCCTTTGGAAAGTGTGGATGTTAAAGATAGTCTCTTATATGAAAAAGTTTTGATTGAGATCCTTGATCCCGTGGTTTGTAGGTTGAGGAATAAAGACGTTCCCCTAGTCAAATTTCATTGGCGAAATCAATCCATTGAGGGATCTACTTGGGAAGCAGAAGCAAATATGCGAGCCAAGTATCCTCATCTTTTCTCAATAAATTCAGATACTGCTATAGGTAATGGTTTCTCTTAAATTGACTCTATCATCCTGCATCTCAGCTTTATAACCATCTTCATGTCATTACATGTAATCATGAATTTAGTTAACTCCATGTACAATGTCTCAGACCCAGTTGTTTTAATCATGTTTCAGTTCGTAAGTATTCATTATAAGACCCCAGTTGCCTTAGAGTTCTCAGCCTAACCAATTTCCTTTGAGTACGAATAATACCAAGGTAAAGATATTGAAATACCCTAAATTTCATGATCTAAAACTCCCAAGAAATAGCTCATGAAGTTAGGTTTCCAATGCATCATCCCGTATCAGTCCAAGGACATGGCAAGAAGTAGTGGAAATTCATACTTGAGAGCCTTGAAAGATTGCCATGGTTATGACTCAAGGTAATGAATCATTACCACTCGTGACGAGCCATCACGTGTAAGTCGTAACCACCCCAATGAATTTGTTCTCCTTGAGCCCAGTGACTACGATACCTCAACACAATTTGTAATCAGTTCCTATAAGTTGTTTGAAGGGACTCATAGTCACACTAGTGTGTCCAGTGTTTATGAGTCCAGCATACAACTTGTTACCATAACTTACTAGTCTTTGCATGGACCTGTAACCTGACCAGTGTGTGACTTCAAGGCCTCAACTTCTTACTATGACACCATTCTATGACTCATAATCAGTCATGATTAGTAGTTAGGTGGAAAGTCGTAGTCAAACCAGAATGTACCCAAAATCCTAGAATCCCAAGCTATGACTTAAATCACGAGTCATAACCAGTTGTTACGAGCTTCCTTAAAATCTAAACCAATGTTATTTTGGTTTTACAAGGGGTGGTATAAAAGACCCCAAAATCCCCAAATCACAATATAATCCATAATTTCACCAAAGAGAGTCAAGAGAGATAGTTTTGTCATCTTCCTCAAGTTATTAGGTTTTCTCAAGAACAAGATCAAATTCAAGGATTTCCCCAAAGCTTCCACTTCAGGTATGTGGGATAATGTAATGCCCCAGAAAATGGATCCCGAAGCATCACACGGTGCTTGAGGCTATGAGTAGCCCCAAGCTAACCCTTTGAGCCATTTTCATTCAGTTCAACATAAATCAACAGGGCTTCCATAAATAACCCTCAAATTTCAACAGAGTAATCATCATCCAAGAATAAAAGAATTTCAGAAAGAAAACAAAATACGACTTATTAGTCCACTCTCAACATCTATACTAGTCTGACAAGCCTATAAGAAAATAAATAAAACCAGCGACCCATTGAGACATGCCCCAACTGACTCATACTCAGTTATCAAATGTATATAATTCTGTGAAACCAACATCAGACATCACGTCTTCAGAACATGAGGACTCACCACAACAGAGGATGTAGAACAGCGTGCCCAAAGAATCACTGTCGAACCTGGAACTGAGCACCTAAACCTACATTCTGAGAAAATGCAGCCCACATCCAAAGATGTAGGTCAGTACCATGGAAAGGAACCGAGTATATGGGGGTGTATGCAGTTGTATAAACATCATCATCATAAATATTTATAAGAAATATGTAGGATGTATATAAGACTCACATAGCCCGAAGAAAATCATCATAATCATAAGAGGATGAAATAAGTACAATAACACATGTGAGTCATCATATAATTTGTCAATCACTTTCAGTTCATCAAGAATATCAATTCTCATAATGTAAATATCATTTAAATATTTCGAAAGAATAACTTTCACAATTCCAATTTTAAATCACTTCACCATTCATCATAGACACAAGGAAACACACACACAAGGGGAGATCCTATAACCGACATAAACCATGTGAGCTACATGGAGTCCAACGTACAACCCATGTTAGGGAGAGACATCCTATCCTTGTCATCGGAGTAGGACTATCGATATCAAATTCACACAAACTAGTGATTACTATATAAACCAGCCTCAGGCTCACTCTTACGGGGGCACGTAATTCTAGGGAAGTAAGGTCGATTTATACCTCCCACTCGGTGCTAAAGATTTCTCCTGGACTTAGCTCAGATCATTTTAAAGACAATCCACTATAAAACAATTTCAATAATATATTAGTATACATCGGGAGCCATCATGCTTCCCATCTATCAAAATCAACCACGTTGTGGATTTCTTTCACACTCGAGTTCAAAACAACTCCATTAAGACCAATAGGTCAAATCATTCAAAATATCTCAAATATTCAACATAAACGTGCTAATAACACACACTTTCTTAAAAAAACACAACTTCCAATGGGAATTCACGACCCAAATATCAAAATCATGATAAATATCGTTTAAGATTCATGCTTTATATCACCACACATGTAAATTCATCTTTCAAAATCATAAACATCAAGATTTAATAATAATCATCATAAGATATGGGTTCATGCTTCAAATTCATAAAAATCAAATAAAAATCATGCCTTTGTAAAGAAAATTACTTTTGGGCACAAGAACGAAAAAGAGTTCTTGTTGAA
>NW_025891100.1:206141-259007 GCF_002878395.1 Capsicum annuum
TGTAGGAGCTTAGGGTTTTATTTTTTAGGGAATTTGATGAAATATAACATATAATACTTATAATAGTCTTTAATATAGGGTTTGGACGGATTTTGGGTGAGGGGGAATGACCAAAACGCCCCTAAAAATCAAATAATTCTCGAATCTGTCCTTTGGTGGACTGTTTTGATAGTCTAAAGTAGATCAACCATAACATTTTACTTCGATATCCAAATTGGATGAAACCAATTCATTAGAAAGAGGACTCTCATATCTTCCGTTGATATATAGTATCTCACCCAAATCATTGTGTATGAGGAGTTATGATTGTTTGAAGTTGACCCAAAAATTTACTTTTGATAGGCTGAAGTAGATCGACCATAACTTTTTGCTCCGATAGACAAATTGGGTGAAACCAATTTCATTGGAAAGAGAACTTGCAGAGATTTCCGTTGATATATAGTAGATCACCCAGATCCTTATGTAAAAAGAGTTATGATTGTTTAAAGTTGAAGAGAAAATTCGCCTGGCCTCAGTAATTTTTCCTGCACGTTTTACTATTCACTACTATTCACAATTCGATCGGAATGTTCATAACTCGTCGCTCAGGTGTCCATTTTGGATGATCCACATATCGGTAGGAAGATTATTCGATACGCTACACAATGGTGGGTCATAATCTAAGACATTTCTCATGAAAAATTTATAATTCATTCTAGAAGATAGAACCCAACATGTTTACGTACAAAATTTCAATGAAAAATTTTCCAGGGTATTACACCATCCCCCCCTGGAAACATTCATCCTCGAATAATGCTAGACATGCCAAGATTAGATAGGGAATAGAGAATACAGCTGAAACCATTTGTTAGACTCATCACCACATCATTTGTCACTCCGAATGCAACATAGAATGCATAAATTCAAGAAACTACAGCTGAACACATAATAAATGGCAGCTGAACTGCTGCAACTTTTATCAAAAGTGCATGATTTAGGAAAGAATGGTACCTTCGGCTAGATCAGAGTTCGCGGAAAATAGGTGCGGGTACTTGGATCGCATATCTGCCTCAGCTTCCAAAGTTGCACCCTCAATAGATTGGTTTCGCCACAACACCTTGACCAAGGGAACTCTTTGTTCCTTAGTCTTCAGACACTGAAATCAAGAATCTTATCACAAGAATGATTTTCTTGAATGTCAGTACTCACAGAGGAATCCACTACCATATCATCGCTAATATGTTTTCTAAGCATGGATACATGGAATATTGGATGAATAGAGGACAACTCAGAAGGCAACTCGACCACATAAGCTACCTTACCAAAATGGCTAAGAATTTTGTAAGGACCAACATAACGGGGACTAAGCTTCCCCTTCTTTCCGAATCTCTTCACCCCCCCTTCTGGGTACAATTTTCAGATACACTAAGTCACCAACTTCAAACTCAAGGTCTCTCCTTCTAACATCCGTATATGACTTCTGATGACTCTGCGCAGTTTTCAGCCTTTTCTTAATCAACTTAACTTTTACCATAGCCTCAAATACCGAATCAGGACCACTCACAGCTACTTCACCCACCTCAAACCAACCTATGGGTAATCTACACTTCCTCCCATATAAGGCTTCAAACAGAGCCATGCCAATACTAGAGTGGAAACTATTATTGTAATCAAACTCTATCAACGGTAAGTGATCATCCCAACTTCCCTTAAAGTCAAGTAAACAAGCTCTCAACATATCCTCTAAGGTCTGGATGGTCCGCTCAGCCTGACCATCAGTCTGCAGATAAAAAGCAGAACTCAAAAGTACTTGGGTACCAAGACCCTTCTGAAAAGATTTCCAAAATTACGAAGTGAACTGAGTACCCCTATCCGAAATGATAGACAAGGGAACTCCATACAGTCTGAATAGCTCTCGGATATACAATCTGGCATAATCCTTAACAGTATATGAAGTATGAACAGGCAAGAAATGAGAAGACTTAGTCAACCTATCAACCACAACCCAAATGGAATCATGATGGCATCGGGAAGGAGGTAAACCAATCATGAAGTCCATATTTATCTCTTCCCACTTTTAGGTGGGAATACTAAACTCTTGGATCATACCACCAGGTCTTTGGTGTTCAACCTTAACCTGTTGGCATGTTACACACTTAGCTACAAACGTTGCTATATCTTACTTTATTCCACTCCACCAATAGATTTCTAACAAGTCTCGGTACATCTTGGTGGCACCAGGATGAATAGAATATCGCACCTCGTGCACTTCAACACTAATCCTCTATCTCAGATCATCAACATTCGAGACACACAATCTATCCTGCAATCTCAACACACCATCTCCCCCTTGGGAGAAAACCTCTACTTTTTGGTCCTTGTCTGACTCCTTCAGTCTGACCAAACTAGCATCTAAGTATTGTTTTTCATTCACTTTCGAAACCAAGGAGGATTCGGAACTACTTTGAACCCCTATACTACCTTTAGCAGAGTCAAACAACCTAACCCCCAATCCAGCCAAACAATGTACATCCCGAGCCAACTCTTTCTTACCTTTTACCACATGCGAAACACTACCCATAGACACTCTACTCAGGGCATCCGCCACAACATTGGCCTTGCCCAGATGGTATAACACACTCATATCATAATCTTTTAACAATTCTAACCATCGTCTCTACCTAAGATTCAATTCTCTCTGGGTAAACACATACTGCAGACTCTTATGATCAGTCAAAACATCAACATAGACACCATACAAATAGTGTCCCCAGATTTTTAAAGCAAACACAACAACAGCCAACTCAAGGTCATGGGTGGGGTAATTTTTCTCATGGGGTTTCAACTGTCTCGAAGCATAATCTATCACCTTACCCTTCTTCATCAATACGCAACCCAACCCAACTCTCAAAGCATCACACTACACAACAAAACCATCAATACCATCAGGCAAAGTCAAAATAGGGGCTGAAGTGAGTCGAGTCTTCAACTATTGAAAACTCTTCTCACAAGATTTGGACCACAATAACTTCACTTTCTTTTGGGTCAACCGAATCATAGGAGACACTATAGAGGAGAAACCCTCAACAAAATGGCGGTAATAGCCAGATAAACCCAAGAAACTTTGGATATTAGTTAGAGAAATAGGTCTACGACAATTTCTAATAGCTTCGGTCTTTTGGGGATCAACTCTAATACCCTCAGAAGAAATCATATGACCTAGAAAAGCAACTGACCTTAGCCAAAATGCGCACTTACTAAACTTGGCAAACAACTTGTGATCTCTAAGGGTTTGCAAGACAGTTCGAAGATGATCATAATGTTCATCCTCACTACGGGAGTACACCAGTATATCATCGATGAACACTATGCCAAACATATCCAGATATGGTCTGAACACTCGATTCATGAGGTCTATGAAAGCTGTTGGGGCATTAGTTAACCCGAAAGACATAAAAAGAAACTCAAAATAGCCATAACGAGTTTGAAAAGCAGTTTTCGAGATGTCACACTCCCTAACTTTGAGTTAATGATAGCCAGAACGAAGGTCTATCTTTGAGAAATAACTTGCACCTTGTAATTGGTCAAACAAATCATCTATTATCAGAAGGGGGTACTTATTTTTTACGGTGACTTTATTCAGTTGGCGGAAATCAATGCACATACGAAAAGAGCCATCTTTCTTTCTTACAAACAACACAGGAGCACCCCAAGGAGAAACACTGGGCCTTATGAAAACCTTATCTAGTAGATCTTTGAGTTGCTATTTTGACTACTTAAGTTCTGCAGGGGCCATGCGGTAAGGAGGAGTAGAAATGAGCTGAGTATTGAGAGAAGATCAATCCCAAACTCTATCTCTCTATTAGGAGGTATCCCTGGGAGATTATTCGAAAATACATCAAAAAACTCATTGACGACGTTAACAGACTAGAGAGTTAGAGTCTCTGAGTTAGTGTCTTTGACTCTAACCAAATGGTAAATACACCCCTTGGAAATAAGCTTTCTAGCTTTGAGGTAAGAGATAAAATGACTTTTGGGTGACACAGAATTCCTAGACCACTCAAACACGAATGCACCCAGAAACTGAAACTTCACTACTCGGGTCCGACAATCAATAAAGGGATAAGAAGAATATAGCCAGTCCATACCCAGAATCACATTAAAATCTACCATGTCTAACTCAATCAGATCAGCCAACAAGACTCTATGAAGAACGGTAATAGGACACTTTTAGCACGATATACAACTGAAAGAAAGAATCACACTTTTTCCTACAACGTCTTGTAGCCTCTTGCTAATAGATGTGGCGTGCTACATACCAATGATCAAGACTCTACTTAACGCGGCTTGTCAGACTCCCTAGGACACCTTGAAACCTTAGGCTCTGATACCAAGTTTGTAAAGACCCAAACTAACCCTTTGAGCCATTTTTATTCAGTTCAACACTAATCAACAGGGTTTTCATAAATAACCCTCAAATATTAATAGAGTAATCATCATCCAAGAATAAAAGAATTCCAGAAAGATAACAAAATATGACTTATTAGTCCACTCCCAACATTTACACTAGTTTGACAAGCCTCTAAGAAAATCAATAAAACCAACGATCCATTAAGACATGCCCCAACAGAGGATGTAGAACAGCGTGCCCAAAAAATCACTGTCAAATCTAGAACTGAGCACCTGAACCTACATTCTGAGAAAATGCAGCCCACATCCAAAGATGTGGGTCAGTACCATGGAAAGGTACTGAGTATATGGGGGTGTATGCAGTTGTATAAATATTATCATGATAAATATTTATAAGAAATATGCAAGATGTATGAAGGACTTACATAGCCTGAAGAAAATCACCATAATCATGAGACGATGAAATAAGTACAATAACACATGTGAGTCATCATATAATTTGTCAATCACTTTCAGTTCATCAAGAATATCAATTCTCATAATATAAATATTATTTAAATATTTCGAAAGAATAACTTTCACAATTTCACTTTCAAATCACTTCACCATTAACCATAGATACAAGGAAACACACACACACTGGGAGATCCTATAACCGACATAAACCATATGAGCTACATGGAGTCCAACGTACAACCCACAATGGGGAGAGCCTTCCTATCCTAGCCATCAGAGTAGGACTATCGATATCAAATTCACATAAACTAGTGATCACTTTATAAATCAGCCTCAGGTTCACTCCTATGGGGGTACGTAGTTCTAGGAAAGTAAGGTCGCTTTATACCTCCCACTCGGTGCTAAAGATTTCTCTCGAACATAGCTCTGATCATTTCAAAGACAACCCACAACAAAACAATTTTAATAAAATATAAATATACATCAGAACCCCTCATGCTTCCCATCTATCAAAATCAACCACGTTGTAGATTTTTTTCACACTCGAGTTCAAAACAACTCCATAAAGACCAAAAGGTCAAATTATTCAAAATATCTCAAATATTCAACATCAACTTGCTTATAACACACACTTTCTCATAAAACATAATTTTCAATGGGGATTCACGACCCAAATATCAAAATTATGATAAATATCGTTCAAGATTCATGCTTTATATCTTCACACATGTAAATTCATCTTTCAAAATCATAAACATCAAGATTTCATAATAATCATCATAAGATATAGGTTCATGCTTCAAATTCGTAAAAATCAAATAAAAATCATGCCTTTGTAAAGAAAATTACTTTTGGGCACAAGAACGAAAGAGAGTTCTTGTTGAAAAACCCCACATACCTTGAATGATGAACTTTAGATCGATACTCATTTTTGAGATATTAATCGTGCCTTTGAACGATGGTTCTTGGAGTTCTTGAACTAGGACCTTGGAATCTTGAATAAATTTGCAGAATTAAGGGTGAACTTTGGAGGTTCTTGAAGTTCTTGAACTAGGAACTTGGAATCTTGAATAAATTTGCATAATTAATGGTGAACTTTGGAGGTTCTTGAAGTTGGATGTAGGAGCTTAGGGTTTTATTTTTGAGGGAATTTGATGAAATATAACATATAATACTTCTAATAGGCTTTAATATAGGGTTTGGACGGATTTTGGGTGAGGAGGAATGACCAAAACGCCCCTAAAAATCAAATAATTCTCGAATCTGTCCTTTGATGGACTGTTTTGGTAGTCCGAAGTAGATCAACCATAACGTTTTACTTCGATATCCAAATTGGATGAAACCAATTCATTAGAAACAGGACTCTCATATCTTTCCATTGCTATATAGTATCGCACCCAGATCATTGTGTACGAGGAGTTATGATCATTTGAAGTTGACCCAAAAATTCACTTTTGTTAGGCTGAAGTAGATCGACCATAAATTTTTGCTCTGATATACAAATTAGGTGAAACTAATTTCATTGGAAAGAGGAATTGCAGAGCTTTCCGTTGATATATAGTAGATTACCCATATCATTATTTTCAAGGAGTTATGATCACTACTATTCACGATTCGATCGGAATGTTCATAACTCATCACTCGGGTATCTGTTTTGGATGATCCACGTATCGTTTGAAAGATTATTTGATACTGTATGCAATGGTGTGTCATAATCTAAGATATTCCACATGAAAAATTTATAATTCATTCTATAATATAGAATATAACACGTTTACGCACAAAATTTCAACGAAAAATTTTTCGAGGTATTACAGGTATTCATCAATGGGTTCCTTTCAGACATTGAGCTCCAAAACCTTCTTTTTGGCTAAATTGTGAATTTTACACTACTTATGATCAAGTTTAATGTAAATTATGAAATTAATCCATGTTTCCTAGTTTGTTTTACATTCAAGCCATGTTAATAGTTTTACTACATGAGAATCATGGTCTTACATGCTTAAAGTTCTAAAACCCTATGTTATGTTCAGTCAATACTATAACGAATTCTCAAATTAAGCTTTAGACTGTATAAACGTGATATTTTTTTGAGGTTAACTGATTCCAATGTTTACATTCATGAAATTTATCAGACTATCAAAATGTCCCATGTTTGGTTCTTTGAATTATGATTTTATTTCAGTGCTAGCGGGTTATGAACATCCGATACCTATATGATTACTTATGTTTCAAAATTTTCAAGTAATCAGTCAATTAACTCATGATATTATTATTATATACAGTATTATTGAATGTCAAATTATCAGTTTTAAATATCCATGATTTCTTCAGTTTAGGCATGCACTGTCATTTTTAAAATATGTTACGTGAGTAAATCAGTCATCAATGTATGAATTAGTTAGTATTTTTGTTGGGAGTAGGATTTATCACTAAAATGTAAGTGTAGGTTTAGTGCATCCTACTTCCCAGAAACTACGTGCCACTGGAGGTTTAGGGGCCTCACTAGAGAGGGTTTCGCATTATCCAATATGGGCTTAGTTTAGAGATCACTCTAGTCTAGGTTCTACTCCGATGGCAACGATAGAAAAACCCTCCACAATGTGGGTCAGATGTTGGACTCCATGATAGCTAACATGATTTATGTTGTTTACATGATAGCACCTACATTTTCGATCAGTACTCGGTTTATCTCAGTTCATGTTTGCTTGACCAACTAGATAGATTTCAGTATTTATTTATTAAGTTTTACATATTATTTTAGTTATTCAAATAACAATTATTCAGTTATTCAGATCATATCATTATAGACTATACTTCGTCTTGCATTGTCAATTTTAAATATTCATGCATCCATGCTTATATTTCACATGTATTTCAGTAGTCCTTGCCTCACGTAATAGTACATACAAAATACTGATCACATACTTTTCTCAGTCCTATGTTGTCTTACAACATAGGTTTGGATGCACAGTTTACTGAGTATCTTTAGATAGATTAGTATTCTCCTACCAGCAGCAGTGGTGAGTCCTCATCCATCGAGGATGATATTTTTATTTTAGTTATTTACAACAATTACTTTTATGTCTATCGGTCAAAGTTAGTTGGGGGTCTGTCCCATCAACTCCTCGTGTTAGAGGTTTTCAGATGTTTAGACTAGATGTTCAGACAGTAAGTTTATGTTTCAAATGTTATCAGTTGACTTTCAGGCATATTTTATATTTTCATATCAGTATTCCATTTTTTGGATCATATTTCATCAGTTTATCTTGTACACATGCTACTACAATATATATTTTATTCAGTGCTCTCAGCAGGTACCAATACATGGGTTGGCTTGGGGTCACTTGTGGCCTTAAGAACCGTGTCACAACTAGGGGTAGTCTTGGGTCGTGACAATATTGAGGAAGAGAAGCTAAAGGAGGTGGAAAGAGAAAATAAGAGGTCCAAGATTGGTAGCTTCAATTTCTCTTAGCAGAGTTCAAATGATGGGAATTCTTTTTTAGTTTTTCCAGAACTCTTTAGCCCTAGCCTCATCGTTTTCTAGTGCTCTAGTACCCAAGTTCCTACACGATACTCGTGATAGAGCACCAGGCTTTAAGTCCCATGGTATTGTTAACAGCAACGCAGTCTGCAAGAGATGTGGTAACAACAAAAACATAGACAATAGTGATGCGTACTTTGGGTGTGGCAAGTCAGACAACAAAAATAAGGATTGCCCGACAGATATGTGGAGGGGTAGAAATAATCATTAGCAGGTCCATGCAAACTCCTCATTAGTTTTAGTAGGTCACTTAACACAGTAGGGTGCCACTTCTAGTGCAACCAGTGGACAACATCAGAATTGACTTTATGCCTTTCAGACTCACCAAAATTAGTAGGGCTCTCTTTATGTGGTCACATATATGTTGCAAGATTTTCATATTCATGTGTATTCATTTTTAGATCCTGGGGCTAGACTTTCTTTTGTGTCTCCCTATATAGCAGTAGACCTTGATGTCAGTCCCAAAATTCTAGTAGAACCCTTCATAGTTTCTACTCCAGTCAGTAGTTCTATTACAGCCAGGTGGATATACAAATATTGCCCAATCACATAACACGACCCGAACTGAGGTCTTGTCATAATGGGGGCATTCCAAGTTTAACCAGGACCGAGGACCACCCCCGTTACCAAACCTAATCAACAACATGTACCCTAAGTCAGATGAATATAGGTCCATGACCATGACCAATCCAAACAAGTCTAACCATCCATTATCCAACCAATATCAAAACACAGAACAAAACCATAAACCAATCCATGCATCCCATACCAAATAAGTTCCAATATAAATATATATGATCTAAAACATAATGGGATAGAATAATCATAAATACAGTCAAATGGTATCAGCCCCAATATAATTGTCAATACTAAGGCTGACACTACTGCCAACACGCCCATACCGACCCATAGTAGTTCCACAATGCCTCTAAACAAAAGTAAAATAATATCTAGTTGGGACATGCCCCCAACCATAGCCAAAACCAATGTCTATGAAATAACCAAAGTATTTAAGAACATCCATGACATGAAATAGAGCCTTTCAAAATATGGAAGCTCACCACTTCAATCCAACCGAGCTGATACCAAATCTAATCACTAAGCAGGAGCAGTAAAATAGCTGGTTCCTGTATCGCATGGGGACACATCCACCCGAAACGGGTTAGCAGGTGAACACTAGCATGCACTTAGGATAAGGATAAAATAATGCGAACCTTTATAACCATGTAAAATAACCATATGCATTTTCAACCATACATAAATATATATAACCATGCTGGGGAAGGGAATTGCGTTTAGCACGCCTTTAAAACTGTTGACTTGGGTATGTGTACCTTAACCATCCTAATACCACCCAAGGTCTATATGGGTCAAGTATAACCCCCTGAACTGGCCCCGATACATATAGCCAAATGAATCGAAGATACTATCGGAGTTTGGGATTCCCTAGTACCCTTCACTCTCCATGATACATATGTACAAGTGTACTTAGGGGTTTCTCGTTTACACCATCAATATCATATAAGGTCTCCATGACCAATCCTCATGTCGGAAAATATGACTTTCCAGTGTCCTTCCATTAGACTCACACCTTCAAAATTATCATCACACCCTGCCATTATTGTGCAATTAAATCCATTACCACACAACTATCTACCATTCCATTTATTATTAACCTAGGCTATAAGTAGTGGTATCGTTATACAGACTATAGCTTACAAGCAATGTACTTAGTCAACCTATTACAGAAGAAGGGATTCCCATGTACCCATGGATTATGTTATTTAAGTTAACTAGGAGGAATCCTATGTACCCCACAAGTGATTATTATTATGATTGCTTGGGGGATTTTCTTGTACTCAACAAAACTTTCAATTAGACCAACCATAACCACCAAGACCTTACCATTTAACTATTCTGAACCATTTAAACCATTCAGGGTTCCATTACCATGTTATACCTTGCATAGTTTAATAAAAGTCCAACAATTTAACCAAAAACATTCTCATAGACATTTTATCAACCATGTTAGGAGCATAGCATTTCCAAAGACAAAATCATGTACCAATTAACCATTCCCAAGAAACCAAATGTTCAAACCACCATAATTATATAAAAACCATAAGTAAAAGATAGGGGAAAGCCATATCAAACCATTGTAATCAAAACTCCCAACATATAATTTAAAACCCAAAACCATATAATATTTATGCCATGAAAATAATTCATAAAACATGCCTTTAATGGGAAATAACAATGAGGGAGGAGTAACATGCCTTAGATTAAGAAGTTGATAGAGAGAAATCATACTTTTAAGTCCTTGTTTGCTCCTATTTATGAAACCCTATCCTTTCTTAACCCAAGAGCCTAATAGAGAATTTGAGTGTTTTAAGAGAGTTTAAGTGATTGAAAATAGGTTAAGTGGTGCCCAAGGAGTGTTATAAGTTATGGGGCCTTAAGTGGTTAAGAGGGGAAATGTCTAGATTACCCCCAACTTAAACTGCTTAAAATCCCTGCAGGATAGTATGGCCATCCCATACCAACCGCACCCTACCATATGAGTGGTACCCACCAACACTGTCAAACATACGACCACCAAAGACAAATCATACCCAACTATATAATTAGTACCATTAAATCATACCCTAGGAAGTATCATGAGTGGTTGAACACTTTCCAACATACAAGTTGGACTATACAACTAGTACCCTATCCTCACGACTCATGCTCATTCTTAGATCCAAGTTAAGTTACTAAGTTTTGGATTAAGTGAATAAAAACCCAACCCAACGACCCATCATCAACCATATGACTCGTACCCAACCTAGTCATACCCATTCAAGAAACTCAACCGCCCAACACCTTCCAATACTGGACAACATACGACTAGGTCACCAGACCTTTACCCTATCATATGACTAGAACCCCAAAGTCGTATGATGTCTAGAAACCAAAATTTGGGAAATTTTTCTAAGGGTAAAAACTTAGGGTTTTTTAGTCTCCCTCACTAAGATCATTTGTCCCCGAATGATGGACAAAGCAGTACAAGCATGAACTGCACCCCAACATAACTATTCCAACCTTTACCTAGGTTAGAAAATAAAGATGAAAGTAAATAAACCTCCCTTTAACCAAGTTAGAAAAAAAAATTGTGATCAAGAACACATAACTTCCGCATGAATATCCAAAGCAAAATAGAAATGCGGATACCTGGACTTCATGTTGTCTATACTTGGACTTTATGTTGTCTTCTAGTTCCCATGTAGCTTTTTCCACCTTGTGGTTCCACCATTGAACATTATCAAATCTACATCCTTGGTCTGTAATCAAAAAACCTACCAATCAAAGTTCCCAACCAGGACCTCTTAATAAGACAGAGAATCTGAGATGCCTAATCCTTCCAAAGGAACAATCGATGAAGGATCACCTATACACTTTATTAACATAGAGACATAGAGTACCAGATGAATGAAGCTCAAACTAGAAGGTTACTCCAATTCATACGTAATATTACCAACCCTCCTCAAAACAACATAAGGACGAACATACCGAGGACTAAGCTTCTCTATTTTCCCAAACCACATTACTCTCTTCAAGGGAGATACCTTTAGGAACACCCTATCCCCAACCACAAACTCCAAGTGCCTACTTCTTACATTTGTATTGGATATTTGGTGACTTTTGGTAACCATAAGCCTATCCCGAATCACCTTTACCTCCTCCATAGCTTGATAAACAAAATCTAGGAAAAAATATCTACCTCTCCAAGCTCGAACCACCCACTAGGATATCTACACCTCCTACCATACAATGCCTCAAAAGGGGTCATCCCAATTCCAGAATAATAGTTATTATTGTAAGAAAACTCTACAAGAGGTAGATACTCAATCTAATTACCACCATAATCAATTACACATGCATAAAGCATATCATATATTGTTTGAATAGTCCTTTCTACTTGCCTATCTGTCTACAGGTGAAAATTAGTACACCGTCTAACCTTAGTCCCCAACCCTTTCTGAAATAATTGCTAAAAGTGAGATGAAAACTATGTACCATAATTAGAGATGATTGAAAAAGGTACCCCATGTATCTTCACAATCTTATAAAGATACAACCTTGCATATTCCTCAGCCAAAAAGTTAATCCTTACTGGCAAGAAGTAAGATGACTTTGTCATCTTATCAACGATGACCCAAATTAAATCAAATTGGTTACAAGACTGAGGAAGATCGATAATGAAATCCATATTGATCACTTCCATTTCATTTTCAGAAATTCAATCTCTTGATACAAACCCCCAGGCCTCATGTGCTAATGATTCACTTGTTGGCACACCAAACATTTTCCCACACAATCAGCCACATTTTTCTTCATACCATTCCACCAATACATGACCTTAAGATCATAATACATTTTGATCAAACCAAGATGAACAACATAGCACAATTTATGCACCTTATCCAATACACTTTCTCCCAAACCATCAACGTCGAGAACCCATAACCTCTCTTGGTACCACAAGGTGCCATCACCAAAGATCTTAAATGGTGTTACCTTTTGACCACCTACATCACCCTTGATTTTCATCAAGACAAGATCTAGAATTTTCTTCTCTTTAATCTCTACAACTGGGGATTACCAAATAACTTTTTGTACCAACACACTACTTTTCTTGGAGTCCAAAAGGCGAACTCCAAGATTAGCCAAGTGGTGAATATCCTTCGCCAACTCCTGTCTCTCCTTTTCGACATGAACTAAATTCCCCATAGACAACCCACTAAGAGAATCAAAAACAACATTTGCCTTACCTGGATGGTAGTGAAGACTCATGACATAGTCCTTGGGAAGTTCCAACCATCTCCTCTGCTTGAGATTAAGCTCTTTCTGAGTGAAGACATTTTGTAGAATCTTATGATAAGAAAATGTCCATATGAACTCCTTATAAATAGTCCCACCATATTTTCAACGTAAACACCACCATTAAAAGTTCCAAATCATGAGTAGGATAGTTCCTCTCATCAATCTTCCACTACCTAGAAGCATAGGCAATCATTTCCCATGCTTCATCAAACCACAGCCAAGTATCATCTAAGGATCATCACAGTAAAGTAGAAACCCTTCATTGCCTTCAAGCAAAGTCAAAATCAAAGACGAAGTTAGATTATTCTTTAGTTTCTCAAAACTACCCTAACAAGCATCTGACCAATAAACTTTACCTTTTTCTAAGTCATCTTAGTCAATAGGGCAGGTATCATTAAATAGATCTTCATAAATGTTTTATAGTACCCGACCAAACCCAACAACCTCTGAATGTTGGTTAGAGTCATGGGTCTAGGCCACTTCTTAACCACCGCTACCTTTTATAGAACTAAAATGATCTTCTCACTAGAAATAATATTACCTAAAAAGGTGAAATTGTTAAACTAGATTCACATTTAAAGAATTTGGCATAAAATTATTACTCTTTTAAGGTCTGTAAAACCACACAGAGGTGATTACATGATCCAACTCACACTTAGAGTACACCAAAGTGTCATCGATGAACACAATGACAAAAATAGCTTAAAACTGATGAAATACCCTGTTCATCAAATCCATGAATGCCACTGGGGTATTAGTCAAACCAATTGACATAACTAAGAACTAAAAGTGCCCATACTAGGTACAGAAAGTTGTCTTAGGGATATCCACCTCCCTAATCTTAATCTGATGATACCCAGACGAAATATCTATCTTTGAAAAATTGGCACTTTGCAATTAATTAAACAAGTCATCTATCCTTAGAAGAGGATATTTGTTCTTATCTGTCACCTTATTCAACTACTAATAGTAAATACACATCCGAAGGGAACCATCCTTCTTACACATAAATAACACTTGTGCATCCCATAGGGACATACTAGGATGGATGAAAACCTTATACCAATGATCCTTAAGTTTCTCCTTGAGTTCCCTCAACTTAGCCAGAGCATTCTATAAGGATGAATAGATATTGGACGAGTGTCCCAAACCAAATCAATCCAAAACTCAATCTCTCTATCTGGAGGAACACTAGGAAAAACATCTGAAATGGCCTTAGGAAACTCATTAACCATCGAAACAAATAAAAAGAAAGACCTTCCAATTAGAGTCTTTAACCCAAACCAAATGATAGAAACACCCTTTAGAGATTAACCTCCGAGCTCTAAGATATGATATAAATATTCCCTTAGGATCTAGGGAACCACTCTCTCATTCAATAATCGATTCACCAGGAAACTTAAAGACACCTTTATAGGTATGGTAATCTAAGAACGTGTAGCAAAAGTATAACTAATCCATCCCTAGAATGACATCAAAACCCATCATATCTAATTTGAACAAATCCACCAAAGTATCCTTACTACCAACAGATATCATGCATACCCTATAGACTCTTTTAGCAACAACAACCTGTTTTCTCTTTTCCTTCTCCACTTGTTGTATATGAACCACCAACCTAGAGATATCCATGTCCTTAATTAGATTTATAGCCTTGCTTTTGAGGATTAACTCATGAGAAAGCCCTAAAGTGAACTTTCTCATCTTGGACCTCATATCTGACACTAATTTTGAAGCATACCTTAAAAACTGGTGAAATATCAAGGCATACTCCTTGACCAACATCTTTCCCTATTTAGATAAAAAAATTCCTCCACTTTTGCTTCCCTTATATCTAGAGGAATGACACGGTCCAGAAAAGCATTAGACAAATCGTCTCACAGAGATGACTCATCAACCTCAACATTTGTCTGATCCCATTCCTCATACTATTGGTATTCCATATCCTTTACTTGATAGGCAGAAAAATTTACCCGTTTAATATTTATGGCCTGTATGACCCTGAAGATCCTTTATATTTCATCTAGAAAATCCTAAGGATCTTTTTCTACCTTAAAACTAGTAAAATTTTATGGATTTAACCTCATAAACAAGCAAACCCTTATAGCCTCAGAAGATGCAATAATAGATACAACACGATCAATATGAAAAGCTACCAACTTAGCAATCACATGAATCAACTGAAAAAACTCCACATTCATCATATCTAACTGAGAAGAACTAGAAGAAACCAGTAGAACTCCAGACAAATTAGGGACTTAGACACCTAAACCGAGTATGGATCACCTAAGTAGAGTGTGTCCCATCAACATTGTCCTCAATTATGATAAAGGAGTTTCCATGAACTTTAGATCATCGAGGCATGATCTTAAAAGAGAACAAGTAGAATTAGAGAAGATTCCAGGACTCAGACTCCAAGCTTGAAAATAGAACACAAAGAAGAGAAACATTTCCTAAATGCTTTAAAGTCGCTCTTATAAAGGTGGCACACTATACACCCTTAAAAGAGTCTCTACTTGACATAGATTTCTAGAATCCCAATTGACCATTAACCTAAAGCTCTGATACAAACTTGACATGGCCCAAACTGGGGCCTTGTCTTAATGGGCATCCCAAGTCTAACCAAGACCAGGGACCACCCTCATTACCCAAATAAAACTCCAACACATAACTTGAGTTGGATGAATTCCAAACATAGAACGAGATAGTATTTATTACAATTCTAGACTCTGGGATAGGTCCATGACTATGAACAACCCAAACAACTTGAACCATCCATTATCCAACCAATATCAAAAACCAAAAGAAAACCATAAATGAATCATTATATCCCATACCAAATTAGTTCTACTATAAATATAGATAATCAAAAGCATAATAGGATGGAACAATCATAAATATAGTTAAATATTATCAACCTCAATACCAATGTTAATACTAAGGCTGACACCAGTGCTGACACTACCTATACCAAACCATAATAGTACCACAAAATCTCTAACCAAAAGTAAAATAATATTCGGTTGGGTCATATCCCCAACCATAGCCAAAACCAATGTATATGAAATAACCAAAGTATGTAAAAACATCCATGATATAAAATGGAGACTTTCAAAAAATAGAAGCTCACTACTTCAGTCCAACCAAGCTGATCCTGAATCCGATCACTAAGAAGAAGTAGAATGGTTGGTTCCTATATGACATAGGGATATAGATGCCAGAAGATGGGCTAGTAAGTTAATGTAGCATGCACTAAGGATAAGGATAAAATAATGCCAACCTTTAAAATCAAGTAAGCCAACCATATACACTCACAACCATACAAACATATATATAACTATGCTGGGTAAAGATATGAGTTTAGCATGCCTTTAAAACCATTAACCTGGGTATGTGTAGCTTTACCATTCTAGAACCACCCAGGGCTATGTGCATCCAGTGTAACCCCCTGAATTGGCCTCGATGTATGTAGATACACGAACTAGAGATACCATAAAAGTAGGGGATTCTTGAGCCTTTTGTTATCTATGATACATATGTACAAGTGTACTTGGCAGATTCCCAATTACCCTATAAGTATCATATATGGTCGCCATGACTAATCCTCATGTTGATAAATATGAGTTTCTTGTCTCCGTCCATTGGACTCACACCTTCATGGTTAGCTATCACACCCCGCCAATATTGCCCAAATAAAACATTATCACTCAACCATAACACCATTCCATTTTTTATTAACCAAGGCTATAAGTAGTGGTATTGTCATACCAATTATAGCTCCCAAGTAATATACTAAGCCAAAATTTTACAAAAGAAGGGATTCTAATATACCTATAGATTATATTATTAAGTTAACTTAGGGGAATCCTATGTACCCCATAAGTGATCGTTATTATGCTTGCTTGGGGGATTCACTTGTACCCCATAAGGCTTTCAATTAGACCAACCATAACCACCAAGACCTTACCATTTAACCATTTAAACCATTTAGGGTTCCATTACCATGTTATACCATGCATAGTTTAACAAAAGTCCAACAATTTAACCAAAAACATTCTCATAGACATTTTATCAACCATGTTAGGTGCATAGTGTTTCCAAAGACAAAATAATGTACCAATTAACCATTCCCATGCAACCAAATGTTCAAACCACCATAATAATATTATAACCATAATTAAAAGATATGGGGAAACCATAACGAGCCATTGTAACCAAAACCCCAAGAATATTATTTAAAACCCAAAACCATACAACATTTATACCATGAAAACAATTCATAAAATATGTATTTAGTTGGAGCTAACAATGAGGTATGAGTAACATGCCTTAGATTAAGAAAATGAAGGAGAGAAATCACCTTTGTAAGTCCCAATTTGCTCCTATTGATGAAACCCAAGCCTTTCTTAACCAAAGAGCCTTTGAGAGAATTTAAGAGTGTTTTAAGAGAGTTTGAGTTATTGTAAATAGGTTAAATAATTCCCCAAGAGTGTTATAAGTTGCAGGGCCTTAAGAGGTTTAGAGGAGAAATGTCTAGATTACCCCCTACTGATACTGCTTAACATCCCCACAGGATGGTACGACCACCCCATACCAATCTCACCCTACCATACGAGGAGTACCCACCACTCATGCCATAGGACTATTCTTAGACCTTAACACTATCCAATATATGACCAACAAAGTTAAACCATACCCAACCATATGATTAGTACCATGAAATCATACCCTAGGAAAAATCATGAGGGGTTGAACACTGTCTAATAGATGAGTTGGACTATACAAATCGCTCCCTATCTTTAGGTTTTATAGTGATCCACTCATATTTAGATCAAATTTAAGTTACTAACTTTCAGATAAAATAAAGAAAAACCTAACCCACTAATCCATCACCAACCATATGAGTCATACCCACCTAATCGTACCCATTTTAGAAACTAAACCACCCAATACCACCCAATATTACACAACATACAAATTGGTCACCTAACCCATAATCTATTAGATAAATATTACCCCTAAGTCATATAATATCCAAAATCCAAAACCTGGTAAATTCTTCTAATGGTCAAAACCTAGGGTATTTCATCACAGTATCCTAGAATGTCATCTCAGTTGACCTTGTAGAGTTAGACATGACCAAATTTGATATTTTTCTTAGAATAGATTGGTTATATTCATGCTATCCCTCATTTGATTGTATAAATAAATTAGTTCAGTTTTATTTCCAAATGAGCTAGTCCTAGAATTAAAGGGCAGTACCTCAGTTCCTATGGGATAATTCATCTCTGTCCATATAGTAAGAAAATGAATTTCTAAGGGGTGTATCTATTATGTTTTCCAAGTCAAAAACTTAAGTTCCATAATTCTACGTCTTGAGCCAATTCCAATAGTGAATGAGTTTCCAGATGTATTTCATGAATATTTGCTTGGAGTTCCCCTAGAGAAAAATTGACTTGGGAATGTATCTCCTTCTATATATCCCATCTATTTTAATTTTACCTTATAATATGGCTGTATTAAAGCTTAAGTAAATAAAGGAATAGTTAAAAGATCTCCAAGATAAGGGTTTCATCAAACCTAGTATTTCTCCATGAGGTACTCTAGTTCTCTTCGTGCACAATTAGGATGATCTCTCAGAATTTCCATCGACTATTGTCAGTTGAACAAAGTCATAATTAAGAACAAGTATCCCATCCCCAAGATTAATGACTTGTTCAACCAACTTTAGGGTTCTAATTAATTTTCCAAGATAAACCTTAAATTCCACTATCATAGCTCAGAGTCAGAGAAAATGACATTCTAAAGAAAACCCTTAAGAACTCTATATGGTCACTTCAAATTTGTAGTTATGTCTTTTGGTCTAACAAATGCTCCTACAGTTTTTATGAACCTTATGAATAGGATGTTCAAGTAGTACTTAGACATATTTGTTAAAGACTTAATAGATGGTATTCTCTTCTATTCTCATAGTGAGGGTGACCACGTAGACCAGACTCTCAAAGATCCTCAGTTATTTGCTAATTTTAGTAAGTGTGAATTCTAGTTAAAATCAATAGCTTTCATCGGCCATATTATTTCTAGTGAAGGAATTCGAGTTGATCGTCAAAAGACAAATGCAGAGGGTTCATATGAATTTGTGGTTTATTGTGATGCTTCTAGGGTTGGCCTTGGTTTGTGTGTTGATGCAGTGAGGTAAATTGCTACATGTGACTCTAGACAGCTTAAACCACATGAGAAGAACTATTTGACTAACAATCTTGAATTGGCAACTATTTTTTTCCTTAATGACTTGGAGGTATTACCTTTATGGGGTTCTTGTTGATGTGTTCACTAATCATAAGAGTTTACTACATTTGTTCACTTTGAAAGACCTAAATTATTATTGGAGAATATGGATAGAATTGTTAAAGGATTATGATATTAGTGTGTTATATCACCTAGGTAAGGCAAATATTATGGTTGATTCCCTTAGTAAATTATCTATGGGAAGTGTTGCCCACATTATGGATAAAAAGCAATATCTAGGTTGTGTTCATCAGCTAGCTAGGTTGGTTGTTTGGTTAATTGATTTGGACAAAGTTAGGGTGTGGCTTCAAAATAGTTTGAAATCTTCATTGGTTCCTGAGTTAAAGGAAAAGAAAGATAGTGATCCTATTTTGTTAAGTTGAATGAGGAAGTTTGATATAAGAAGGTTCAGATTTTCTTTCGAGAGCTATATGGTATGCTTTGCTGTCTAGGCAGGTCACGCGTATCAAATGTAGATGATTTGAGGTAAAAAATATTAGTAGAGGCTCATGGTTTGCAATATTATATTCCTCCAGGAGCCACTAAGATGTATTGCAATTTGCAGGAATTTTATTGGTGGAATGGTATGAAAAAGGATATTGTGGAATTCATGGCTATGTGTCCAAATTTTTAGCAGGTCGAGGTTGGCAAAGTTGGGGCCTAGTGGCATGCTTTAGGAATTCAACATCCCTACTTGGAATTGTGAAATGGTGCATATAGAATTCATCACAGAGTTGCCTTAGACTCATCATCAGTATGATTTTATTTGGGTTATTGTGGATCGAATAACTAAGTCAGCTCATTTTCTTCCAGTTAATACTTCAAACTCAGTTTAAGATTATGCTAGACACTATTTTAGGAAGTCAGTGAAATTTTATGGAGTTCCTTTGACCATTATTTTAGATCAAGGTTCCTAATTTACCTCTCATTTTTAGAAGACATAAAGGTTTTGGTACCCAAGTTCATTTTAGTATAGCTTTTCCCCCGCAAATAAATGGTCGGGTAGAGAGGACCATTTAGAGTTTAGAGGACATGTTGAGAGCCTGTGTAATTAATTTAAAGGGTAGTTGGATGATCATTTTTCTTTGATTAAGTTTTACGATAATAATATTGATGTGTGGTGGAAACACGCCACTTTTGATACTTAAATATGTGAATTTATGTGTGAACTTAGGATATTTTGTTAGATATGATGCACTTTGGTTTATATTCTAGGTAAAATAGGTCTGCTATAGTGATGTAATTAAAACAGAGGAAAAAGATCTAGATAAGACCAATTTTGACCAAGGTATGAGTCAACTCATAAGTCATCAATACTCGATACGACTCATATGCTGACTCATATGCACAACAAAACCTAAAGCCAAACTAAAAAGCTAAGTGTAAGGAAGATACAACTCAAACACTCAAGTCGTAAGTAAGGATACGAGTCATATGGAGAAGTTGTAAATGTAATAAAATCTAAAGCTACCAGCCAAAGTTAATGTTTCAGAAGTATAAAAGCCAATAGTCACAGTATGACTCGTATAGGGAAGCCATACATAAAACAGTGTTCAAAGCTTGGAAATATAGAAATTCCATGTGGATACCAGTGAAGGACATGAGTCATATGCTCGTGTACGACTCGTAATAAAATGTTAAATGATAAACAAAAAGTTGAAGCCTTGGGAGATTAGACACTATATGGAGACGAGAAGTCATGGTACGACTCGTATGATTCCGGTAAGAGTTGAAGATTGAGTGGTATTGAGTGCTGACATAGCTTTATCTTTCCCATTTTTCTATGGACTTCTATGTTATTTTGAGATATTATAAATACCATAGGGTATATCTATTATTCGGTTACACATTCTTGCAATACATTTGCATACTTTTACAATTATTCTTAAGATTTTGGGTTTTTATTCAATCAAAACATTGGAGTTTTTTCATCTTATTCTTGTGAAATTAATTGTATGTCTTCTTTGATAATCATGGATTCTTGTATGAATATTAACAGCTGATCTCCTTAACTAGGGTTGTAGAAACCTTGGGTGATTAGCTATATAGAGAAAGTGTGATATTTATCTATTCTAGGTTTTATTATTGTATCTTAATCTTCTTCAAAATAATTAATCTCAAAACTATTACAAAAGTTTAAGATAGCCTATTTTTCCAATCATCTTCACAAGGGAGTTTGTGATTAAGAAAAGAAGATTAAGAGAGTAATTTGAGATTTACTTACACCTTATAATTTCCACCATCTCATTTTATTACTTGATCTCAAAAGGTTATAGTGAACTGAGGTCGTGATCAGGAGAAACAAGGCAATGCCCTGAGACTGAACTGGTAAAGGGTGATATTTATCTTCAAGTTCACAAGATAGTTGATAATACATATCTTATAGACTTTCCATGCAAAGCATCAGAATAGTTAGGTTGATCACGAGGAATTTATGGAGTTAAGAAGCCAGAGGGGACATAAGCATGGTGTTCGTCTTCTATTGCTTACAACTCAAAAGCACTCAATTTTTGGTTACTACTTATGACTGATACAAAATTCCCCCCATTTACTTTCCTGCACTGCTCGTGAATTACATCAAAAAAATCAACTATTCAATATGTTCTTTGTTGGTTCGATCCCAACCTACTTAGGTTACTATATTTGACATCAACTACAGCATACTTCTATTGAAGAGAGTTTTAGGACACCAAATTTTGGCAATATTTTTTGGGAAGATGGTGTTATTATTGTTTGGATTTTGTGAGTTTTATTTCTATTTTTAATTTGGCATACGTCAGTGTATGTCAAACATAAGGAAAAAAGGCAATCCCTTACTCCCATTTGATCTAAAGCTAGAAAGAATTATTCAAACACCACAAAGAATGGCGAAACAAGTTCATGATAGTGTTCCTGCTGGGGTCAAGACCTCCCACCTGTTGATCCAAATGTGTCATTCCTGTGTGCTCTATTTTATACATAGAATATTACATATATTCAGATGCAACAACTATTAGAGCAAGAGATATGAGAAGATGAGAAGCTAGGTTAGCTGAAGTGGCTCAGAGAGCTCAGAATCCATTACTCCCTGTATACCAACCTTTGTATCCATATTAGAAAGATGATCATGATATGGGTTATATTATATTAGCTGAGTCAGGAGCGATCATTCCTCTACCTCTACCTCCCAATGTGAAGTTTGATATTACTAGTGTTATGATCCAACTATTGAACTTAAAAAGTGTATTTTCAATAGCGGCAACTGATGACACAAATCTACATCTTACTAACCTTACTGGGATCTGTACATATTATTTCATTTTTGGGATGGACCAAGAAGCTTTAAGGTTGAGGTTGTTCCCATTCTGCTTATAGGAGAAGTATCACTATGGTTAGGGAAACATCTAAGAGGTTCAATCACTTCTTGGCATGCTCTGTGGAACTGTTTCTTAGCAGATTTTTCCCACTTTCAAGGTTGTCATAGATGAAGGATTAAATTTATTACTTCAAATATGGGGCATGGTTTAGATTCAAGAAGAAGCTAAGCACAGTACCTAGTCACAGAATCAGGGGGTCAAATATGATTTAAATCTTCTATAGATAACTAAATGCCAGTTCAAGAGCAATGAAAGATACTATTTTATGAGAAGCATTTATGCAACTTTGGTGGGATTATGCACAAGAGATGCTATATAATATATCAGTGATAAATAGAGGATGGCATACTAGAGATGTTAATCATGGAGCAAGTGCATATGCTACTGGAGTAGCTGGTAATTATGGAGTGAATAATGACTTGGTCGCACAAAAGTTTACCTAACTTTGAACAAATATTGGGCTTCTTACTAATAAATTTGGAGCAATGGGGGCTTAAAAAGTAAATACAGTTGGGATTCAAACATCTTCTTCAAAAACTTTTAAGATTGAATCTGAAGAGGAAGCAAAGTATCTTGATCATAGGTTGGCAGATTTTTGAGCCCAAGGAAAGAGAATCAAGGTTGGAACTATTATTATGACAGATACAGAGATAGAAGTAGAGAAAGAGATAATGATTGGTGCCAGAAATATTAATACAAGGAGAAGAGTGATATGTATGTTCCACCTATGGGTCATGATTTAGAATCCAAAATGGTGGAACTTTTGTCAAAATTAGTCAAAGGACAAGAAAGTTAAGAAAGTTGTCTTGAGGAGATTAAGGTAGATTTGTCAGGGCTAAATCAGAAAGTTGAATTATATAATACAATAATCAAACAGTTAGAGCAACTATTTGGTCAGATGTCTGTCACAGTAAATTAGACATAATCAGGCACTCTCCCTAGTAATAAAGTTTAGAATCTGAAGAATGATGCTTATTTCTATGCCATTACCATTCGAAGTGGTAAAACCACTATGGACCTACCTGCTCCTACGATAGATGAGCATAAAGATGATGATAATCCCACTAATTTAAAGAGCAGTAGTAAAGAGGACAAAGAGAAAGAAAAGGTTAAAAAGCCTGTGTTGAATGAGGCTTCTTCCTCCCTTTTTTCAAAGGCTAAGAAAAAATAAGAAGATGGTAAGTATCAGAAACTTGTGTCTATGTTAGAGTTGACAGTCAACATACTATTTATAGAGGCATTGGAGCAAATGCCCAGATATGTAAAATTTATGAACGATTTGATAACCAAGAAGTGGCTAGTCAGTTATAAGCTAGTCGACAATATTCATCACTGCAGTGTTGTAGTTATAAGATCATTGGTAGACAAGGAGGAGGACCCTGGCGCTTTCACCATACCTTGGACTATTGGATCATTCAACTTCACTTGAGCATTATGTGATTTGGGGTCTAGCATCAACTTTATTACCTTTTTAGTATTCAAGAATTTAGGGTTGGGAGATCCTAAACAACCATGATACTAGTGATGGCGGATAGAACGGTAAAGAAGCAAGTTGGTATCCTTTATGAAGTATTGGAAAAAGTGTCTTCTTTTATATTTTCTAGTGATTTTGTGATTTTTGACTATGAATTGTGCTTTAAAGTCCCAATTATTTTGGGAAGAACATTTTTTGCTACAGTTAGGATATTAATTAACTTGGAGAAAGGACATCTAATGCTGAGACTCAATGATGAACAGGTGACATTTAATGTAGGTAAATCTATAAAGCAGCCTGATGAGTTAAGAGTGATATTTGTGATTGATGTGTACAATGACAAGACAGATTCATTCCATGATATTGATGCAGTTACTCTTTGGGATAATAGATCTAATGTTATTGTTCCTATTGAAGAAAGGTTAGGTGTTGAAGCTCTTGCACCCGAGATAATGAATTTTAATAGTGATGGTATTAAGGAGTATGATGAGATGGTGTGTGCACTCTATGGTAGTTGTTCCTATATTTATACACCAAAGAAGATTGATTTGGACTTGAAGAATAGAACTACTCTACCTATTCTCCTATCCATTGAGGTGCCACCTATCCTAGAGTTGAAGGCCCTCCCTTTACAATTCTAATATGCATATTTGGGGGCAAAAAACACTTTGCATGTTATTATTAGAGTTGATTTGATATAATTAGAAGTGGAAGAATTATTGTCAATATTGCATAGATTCAAGAAGGCCATAGATTTGTCCATTTTAGATATTATGGGTATTCCACCTAGTTTGTGTACTCATAAAATTCAACTTGAGCCAGATTGTATTCCAGGTATAGAGCATCAGTGTCGACTCTAACGTCTTATGCAGAAGGGGGTTAAGAAAGAAATAACTAAGTGGTTGGATGTTGGTGTGGTGTATCCCATTGCTGATAGAATATGGGTCATTCTTGATCAATATGTTCCTAAGAAAGGTGGAATTATTGTTGTGCCTAATGATAAGAATGAGCTAGTGCTGATGAGACCAGTTATCGGATGGAGAGTATGCATAGATTACAAAAATTAAATTCTTGGACTCAGAAGGACCATTTTCCTATGCCCTTCATGGACCAAATATTAGACATGCTAACAAGCAGAGGTTCGTACTATTTTCTAGATGGGTATTCAAGCTACAATCAAATTACTATTGCACTTGAAGATCAAAAGAAACCACTTTCATGTGTCCTTATAGAAATTATGCATTCAAACATATGCCATTTGGACTATGCAATGCTCCAGCCATATTTCAGAGATATATGATGTCAATCTTCTCTGATATAGTTAAAGATACCATTAAAGTTTTTGTGGATGATTTTTCTATTGTTTGTTGTTTTTTTGAAAACTTACTTGCTCATTTTGCAAATTCTCTTCAAAGGTGTAAAGAATGCAACTTGGTACTTAATTAGGAAAAGTGTTATTTTATGGTCAAAGAAGGTATAGTATTGGGGCACAAAATTTTAAAATAGGTATTGAGTATTAATATTGGTCTTAGGCCTAAATCACACCCCAAAGAGATCACCCACATCATTAATCACCAATGTGGGACTTTCTTTAATCTTTTTAATGCCCCACCTCATGCCCAGACCTCAACTGGGCATGGACAATCTCCTTGACATCTCAATTTAGGGACAAATATTGGGTGAGAATGGGCCCTGCTCTGATACCATGTTAAAATTAGTCTTGGGCCTAACTTACACCTAAAAAGCTAGCTCATAGGGAGGAGGATTGTCCAAGGCTTATAAAGAGACCACCCATCTCATTAATCACCAATGTTGGACTTTCTTTAATCCTTTTAAAATTGAGGTAGATAAAGAAAAACTTATAGTGATTAAGAAATTACCTCCACCGATTTTTGTGAAGGGTATTCATAGATTTTCGTGACATGCTGGATTTTATAGAAGGCTCATCAAGGAATTCTCAAAGATAGCCAATCCTTTTTGTAGGCTTATTGACAAAGAGGTGAAATTTGTGTTCACTGAAGCATGCTCGAAAAATTTTGAATGTCTAAAGAGAAATTGATTGCTACTCCTATCAGTGTATCTCCAAACTGGTCTTTGCCTTTTAAAACCATGTGTGATGCAAGTGGTTTGGCCTTAGGGGTTGTAAAAGGCCGATGAAAAGAGAATATCCTTCATCCCATATACTATGCTAGCAAAGCACTAAATCTTGCTCAAAAAAACTACACTATGATGGAACAAGAGTTGTTGGCAATGGTTTTTTGCTTTTAAGAAGTTTAGGTCATACTTTATTGGGACTAAGGTAATTATTCACACTGATCATATAGCATTGTGGTACTTAATGGAAAAAAGAATATGACGCCTAGACTGATTAGGTGGGTGTTATTGTTGTAAGAATTTGATTTCAAGGTCAAGGATAGAAATAGAATCAAGAATCAAGTTGCGGATCATTTGTCTAGAATAGAGGGGGAAGCTAAGCAGAATGTTAAAGATGGGCTTAAGATTAATTACAGTTTTCCAGATGAGCAGATATTAGAAACTTCCCAAAATCTAATTCCATGGTTTTCTGATTATGCAAACTATCTAGCCAGTGATCCAGCCCCAGAAGATCTTTCCTTCCAACAAAGAAAGAAATTTATACATGGGGTAAGGAATTTTTTCTGGATGAGCCCTATTTGTTCAGAATTTGAATGAACGGAATTGTTCATAGATACATACTTGACGTAGAGATGATGCGTATACTTGAAGCTTGTCATTCTTCCCCAGTTAGGGGTCATCATGGTGGAACCCATATAACTCATAAAATCTTGCAATATGGGTATTACTAGCCTATAATCTACAAATATGCACATAATTTTGCTTCTACTTGTGATCAATGTCAACACCAAGGTAATATCTCTAGATACCATGAACTGCCTATGACTCCTATATTAGAATTGGAATTGTTTGATATATGGGGTATAGACTTCATGGGACCTTTTATGAGTTCATTTGGCATAAAGTATTTACTAGTGTCTATGGATTATGTTTCCAAATGGGTGGAAGTAGTTGTGCTTCCCAATAATGAAGCGTCTAGTGTCACTGCATTTTTGGAAAAGAATATCTTTTCACAATTTTGTACCCCATGTTCTATCATTAGTGATGGATGTCACATTTTTGTAATTGTCTATTCAGAGGTCTGTTAGAGAAGTATGGAGTGAAACACAAGGTGGCAATACCTTATCATCTGCAGACTAGTGGAAAGGTTGAGGTGTCTAATAGAGAAATTAAGTCCATCTTGGCAAATACGGTAAATGCCTATAGGACTAATTGGGAATAAAAGTTAGATGATGCATTATGCGCTTATCGGACAGCATTCAAGACCCCAATAAGTGCTTCGCCTTATCAGCTATTGTATGGCAAGGCTTTTTACTATTGATCTTGAACATAAAGCACTTTGGGTTTTGAAGAAGATGAATTTTGAGTGGCAAGATGCATCCAAGTTATGGATGAATAGTATGAATAAGTTGGATGAATTTTGACTCCAAGCGTACAAAAGTTCTACACTTTATAAGGAAAAGATGAAGCTTCATCATGATTGAAAAATTGAGAAAGAATCTTCAAAAAGGGTGACCAAGTATTTCTCTACAACTTAAGGCTTAAACTATTTCCAGGCAAGTTGAGGCCTAGATGGTGTGGTCCATTCAAGGTTACAAAAGTTTATCCCTATGGTTCTTTGGAACTCAAGTGGGATGGTGAAGCTCTGTTTAAGTTAAACGGGCAAAGAGTAAAGCACTATATAGGCAATTATAAAGAAGTGAATGAGATTGTTGAAATTACCCTTGGTGAAGATTGAGTAACCAAGGGAATTGTATAGTGCAATGACATTAAATCAAGTGTTGGATAGGAGGAAACCCATGAGGATAGTTCATGAAATCTGAGAATCCAACTTATCCACGTTGTGCTGCGGCGTTAAATCAAGCAATACGTTAGAGGCATCCCATGTTTTTGTACTTGTTTAGTTATAGGATAATATGTTTGTTCTGTGTGTAGGACTAAGAAGTGTAGAACATATCCAGAGAAGTTGAAATAGTTTTGGTCATACGGACGCTTTACGAGTCATATCTAGATTGTACAACAGTGAGCAAGAGTCATACGGACCTAGGAGAAAATTTAAAATTAGGCAAAAGTTTTTGGAATGAATACAATTCTTAGAATGAGTCGTACCCTCAAGGTACGACTCCTCAGATTGAGTTGTGTCCACTCCAGAACCCAGGTAAGGTTCCAGGTCTATACATGTCTAAAGAATAAATCGTAAGCCTGGATATGAGTCGTATCCATAACTTAAACCCATGCTTGCTAGGTCGGGATCACGGGATAACCCAGCCCTTAAAATAGAATTTAAATAAAAATAGGGTTATACCCAACTCCATTTTTTCTCAAAGCATAAGCATTCAACACACGTAAGCACCTGCACACAACTTAAATCAACTACCAATAAGTTCAGATTTCTCATTTTGCTTCAGTTAAGCACGAATTTAAGAAAAAGTATTGAAACCATAAAATTTAGTCTTTAAGTAAAACCAAGTAAGTTTTGAACTTAATCTCCTTATATTTCATGTTGGAATGGATCAATGTGAGTAACCTTGAATGTGGTTTAAGTCAAAAATAAACTTGTATTGAATTTTCATACCCTAATTCTTAGGTTTTTGTTGAAAATGGAAATTGGAGGTGAGTGTGATTTTGGATGTTGGTATTTTGTATTCTTATGTGCTTATAATTGTCTGATATTGCTGCCAAAAGTTGGGGGCAAGCTAGGAAATTTGATTTGGAGTCAAATTTTGAAGTTGGACTTCTATATTGCAGTGGATACGAGACCCCTTATGACTCGTACCCATTGGTAAAGGCACTACAAGAAAAACAACCTCTACGAAAGGGAAATCTGATCCCTAAAGGTCCAAATTTGGTAGCAAATGACCTTTTAGGATGGGAAATTGCTGGTCGCGGCTTGTCCTAATAGCCTTCTTCACTAAAGGTCAATTATGATAAGGTACTCTAGCAGGTCGTTAAATGTCATAATTGAAGGTAACATATCTGGTCTCAAAAACACTTTTAGAGACTGTATATGTCGTCCCAAATAAATGGTTTTCATTTTTAAAAAGTAGTTATTTTGTGGTCGATAAAACTCTTTTAGGATGAGTAAATACCTGGTCCTAAATTACTCTATTTGGATGAGCAATTCACTCTTCGTTGGTTAATCTGTTGAGACGACCAACTAACCCATCCCTGATTAACCTTTAGAGACAAGCAACTAACTCATGCTAGTGATCACTAGACCTAGTTTATACTCCCTGACAAAAGTATGACGCTCCTCCCCAACGTGGGGTCTCTTTCTTAGGAGAATAAAACGTTGGACTCCATGTAGCTCATATGGTTTATGTCAGTTACAAGAACCTCCTTTGCCCTTTTAAACTTTGAAATTTGATACTTATTTTCCCTTCCTATGAGTTTTTCTCATAAATGGTGGAATTGGAAAGTTATTCCCTAATTAAAGTTCTTCCTTAAGATGGGTTATTTTCCTAAATGAAAGTATCTTCCCTTGATATAGTACTTTTCATAAAAATTTAAGATAAGTTATTTCCTTGAGCTAAAATACTTTTCCATTTAAGATAGAATGATTTTCCTAAAGCTTGAAATGAGATATTTTCCTAAGGTGAATGAAATGCCTTCAAATATGTTTCCAAGTCATATGATTTCGAATTCCAAGTATATGAGTTCGAAATAATTATAAAATGTTAAGCGTTGTGGAGGTTTTAATCTCCATGAGACATATGCATGAGTTGAAAGTATAGTTCAAAGTCCCTTAGCCTTTGGGTATTGAGAATAAGAGAAGATTTCTAATTTTAAGGTTAAAGAGAGATGACTGACGAGATTTGTGTTGCATGCCTCATTCTACATGATTTATGAGCTTTATATTTTATACTTGTTCAAGCCATGTGAGTCTTCTAATTTTGCATACATAATTTGATTGAAGAAGATCAGTACTATTTTTATACATATGCATTCACCCCTGCATACTTAGTACATTCCAAAGTACTGATTCACATAAATGTCGATGTGCTACATTGTCTTATAATGTAGGTTTAGGTGCTTAGTCCCAGCCTCTTCCATGATTCTTCGAGTACCTTTCTTACGTTTTCTATAGTGGTGAGTCCTCATGGTTCAAGGACCGATCTTCAGATATTTTCTATAGTTTAGAGACTATGTTTTATCTTCAGTTCATTTCGAGTCAGTTAGGGACCTGTCCAAAAGGCTCTCTAGTTTTCCATTCGTAGAGATTTTGTCAGACTAGTTTCATACTTGTAATGTTTCGAGGGTTCTGTATTGTGGTTTTGTTGAGGTTTCTCTGTATTATGGTCATATGGATCGAGTATCATTCCCATATTTCCTTTCATGTGATATGACTATGCGAGTGTTGAGTCTATTTTATCTTTAATTGAGTGTTACAGGTAGAAACTGGCTCTAAGGGTTAGCTTAGGGCTACTTGTACCCTTAATCATCGTGTGACTTCCTGGGAGACAATTTTAGGTCGTTACATTCACGTTCATGGAACCTTGCCTTAGGTTCATAAACTCCTTTACCTTAGTCTCTCTTATCTTTAGCAGGAAAAACTTATCTAGAAAGGCATCCTGAAACTCTAGCCAAGTCATGGGAGCTGCATCTTCCCCTCTACCCTCCTTCCACATCACTACTCAATCATAAACAATATCCTTCAGCGTATAGGATACTAACTTAACATTCTCCTCCTCAAAAACATGCATAATCTGGGTAATCTTCCTTACTTCCCTTAGATAAAGCTGTGGGTCCTCACCTATTATTGACCAAAAGAATTCTGGCGGATTTATTCTCATAAAATCTCTAATCCTTGCTGCAGCTAAACTCCCATCTTCATGAGGTAGGGCTACAGCCTGACGGTTGCCCTGAACATTAGTCACATCTTGGGCTAGTGCATGAAAAGATGCCCGAAACTCAGCATGTGACACATTTTCATTCTCAAGATCTAATGAGGGTGTTGGTCATCAACCCCATGGACATAATCTCTGCGAGGAGACATGCTCTGTAGATGGAAAAAAGAAGTGGATTAGACTGAGGATCAACTCAATGCTCATCAACTCAATGCTCACTCGCACGACATGAACACTGAAAGAAGCGAAACTGGTCCTAAAACATTTTGTAGCCTCTTGCACATAAATGTGGCACACAACACACCCATGCACAAGACTCTACTAGATGCGGCTTTTCAGACTCCCGTGGACGCTCTTGAACCTTAGGCTCTGATACAAAGTTTGTAACGACCCAAGACTACCCCCTAGTCGTTACACAGTTGTCATGACCCCAAAGGTCCACAAGCTAACCCTTTCCTGATATTTGTACCATAAACACTGCATAATATTTAAAAATAAATGTGGAAAAAAAGGCAGAAACAAGCGATAAGGTTCAACACATCTAAAATACTCAAAACTAAAATCCGAATGCTAATACATCCGTGCGAAAAGCCTCTAACTATCTGAACTGTAGAGTTGATGGGACATGTCCACAATTAACTCTGTCAACTAAAAATAAACATATTCTGAAGCAATAATAATACAAGGAACATCCTCAAATGAAGAGGAATCACTTCTACGTCTACTGCTGCTGTCTAGGACTGAACTGCTGAGGGAACTCTGGATCACGTGCCTCTGTACCTATGGTGTCAAATAAAACACCATAGCACAAATGTGTCAGTACGGGAATATAACGAGTATGCAGATGAGGTAAGGCTAAATGAAAGGGCTCATGCATGAACAGTTAAATAACTAAATAATCATCAGAGTACCAAACGAGAACACATACAGGAATGCACAAACCATAATCACAATCATCACGACCCTAGATACTGAAACTTAAATACCGCTTTACTATCATCTAAACTCACTGCTAACACTAAGATACTGAATATACTTACATAAATGATTAAATTCTGAGCTCACTACTCTCAACTGTTGAAATTGGAGATCAACCTCTCTCTAATGGATGACTGTGGAATCTATTATCATTGATAAGAAAATGATCATGTCTGAATCTGACAACAAGAATACTCAATAGAATCTAAGACAGAAATCAAGCATATCTATTGGGAGATCTTTGGATCTGATAACAAGAATACACAACTGAATCTGAGACTGAGATCAAGCCTATCTATCGAGAGATCTCTAGATCTAATAACAAGAATACTCAACTAAATCTGAGACTTAGATCAAGCCTATCTATTGGGAGATCTCTTGATCTGATAACAAGAATACTCAATAGGATCTGAGACTGATATCAAGCCTATCTATTGGGAGATTTCTGGATCTAATAACAAGAATACTCAATTGAATCTGAGACTAAGATCAAGCCTATCTATTGGGAGATCTCTAGATCTAATAAAAAGAATACTCAAATAAATCTGAGACTGAGATCAAGCCATTATATCGGGAGATCTCTGGATCTAATAACAAGAAAACTGAATCTGAGACCAAGCCTATCTGATGGATGGTCATGAATCAATAAAACTATCTGAGTTCCTCACTGAGATAGATAATTGTACCTCACAGTCCTGATTTCTAATGATTGATACTGAAACTGCAATTGTAGGAAGTAGTTACTTAACTGACATACCCCAACCTCTAATAGGTAGGGTATAACCTGTAACCCCAGCTGGAAGGGTATCAATACCATGCCACAGGTAAAGAACTCGTTGGTCAAGCCTCTCTAATGGATGACCCTCGCAGGAAGTCAACCTAAGGCAATATAATAGTCAAACCTCTCTAACGGTGATAGTCTCTACTGAAGGGGACTCCTACATCCTATGTTGGCCATGCAGTTCTGGAGTTCAGGGATTGCTCCTAGTGAGTCAGGCTCTCTCTAACTGGAAGTCGCCATCCCTTCCCTCACTCAGTGATAGCTCCTACTCCCAACTAAAAGACTCTGAACTGAATTATCAACTGAACACAAACTGAACTAAATCTAATATTGATCACATTCCTCAATTGATCTGACTAATTTAAGCTGAATTAACATATTTTTGTATCTAATGGAATACTACTGAATCACGGTATCTAACTAATAATATATAGTTTGAATAGATTACTCGTTCACTACTGAGGTCGGAACTAAAAACTTGACTACAACTAGATATGAACTGAGTACAGCATTGAGACTAGATTAGTAGCGATATAGGGATTACAATTTAATGAGATTACTGAGATTTCTTAAGTACTATATCTATCTGAGGATCAGAGTTCTATAATTCACTGAGTTTTAAGAATCATGGCCCGAATAGGATTATCGTGAATACTGACACAGGCTCAAGACAGCTACTAAATTGTCGGGTAAAAATACCCACAAGACTTGATAACATAAAAGTAAGACATGACCATTCTTGACTAGTCATAACACGGTCATTCATTCAACATCACAATCACCAAAGTATCTCTTCAAGAATTTAGGAATCATAACCATATATTCACATTATAATCACTAAGGCATCACTTCAAGCATTTAGGAATCACAACCATATATTCACTATTACAATCATTAAGGCATCACTTCAAGCATTTAGGAATCACAACCATACTATCACAATCACTAAGGCATCACTTCAAGCATTTAGGAATCACAACCATATATTCACTATTACAATCATTAAGGCATCACTTCAAGTATTTAGGAGTCACAACCATATATTCACTATCACAATCACTAAGGCATCACTTCAAGTATTTAGGAGTCACAACCATATAGTCACTAACACAATTACTTAGGCATCACTTCAAGCATTTAGGAATCATAGACATATAATAGTATAGGGGAAACATGATATTAAATCATACTCCATTCAACAAGGTATTGCATCAAGTACTTCGCACGTATATTAATCTTGGAATGTTTTGGATAGCACATGATTGGGGAAACTTCATACTATCATGTCACAATTTATGGTATCATGTCTCAACTTATTCACTAAAGTCTTTCAACAAACACTAGGCATGCATGGGTCTACACCTAATTAGGGATTCCATGCTATCATGGCACAATTCATTCACTAAGTCATTCATCAAGCACTAGGCATGCATTGGTTGCACCTAATTAGGGATTTCATGTTATCATACCATAATTCATTCATTAAGGCATTTCAACAAACACTTGGCATGCATGAACTTGCACACAATTGGGGTTTCCTAATCAACATGATATAATGGCCCTAATTCTTTACATAAGTATTTTATCAAACATATGAGGGGCATGTTTCGCTTATTCAACCATTTCTACACTTAATTAGCATGAACACATCATCTAACATGCAACTTAAAGAGGCATTATCATGAACATCTTATGAATTCCACATACTAGGGTCAAAGCTTGAAAACATTGGAAACAAACATGAATCACAACTCAATAATAGCTGGAACATCAATTTCAACTCACATGAATTATTAAAAACCATAAACGCAAGATCTTTGAATTTTATAAAAAAGGTTCTTGAGCTTCATGGCTTAAAGGGACCCAAGAATCAACATCTATATACCTTGGGGAAACTCTTTTCTTAAAAGTTCTTGGAGAGATTCTTGATTCCTCTAGATTTCTCTTAATCTCTATTGATTTTGCTTGAACAAGAAATAAGGGTTTTTATTTTGTAAAACCCTAGGTTTGATGTTAAAGATGTGAAATAAGGGTGAGAACCTTTTATTGGGTATACATAAGGGCTGAAAAAGAGTGGGAAAAGACCAAAAATCCCTTAGAATTAAACTGAAAAATCCTGATTTTATATGCTGGTGCGACGTTCCATAAAGGCGCCAACTAGCTTGAAATTGGATAATTGGGAAACTGCATGATGGCACAACGCAGTGAAAATTATGTTGCCACTTGGTTGCGAATTAGAAAGGCACTGCGATGCAGTGAAATCGCATTGGTGCACTGGAAATTGACAATTCTAAAATTAAGTCTTGTCGCGATGTGCCATAATTGCGAAGGCTCACTTGATTTTGATGATTGCCATTTTGGTTGGCTCTGCGATGCGCTAAAGTTCCAGGTGGCACACTGTCTCACTAAAATGGCTCAAACTCTTTGTCCGAGTATCGGATTTGGGTAAATTTTGTATTAATAGAAAGTTTATTCAATGCTCTACATGATAAGAAGTCGATATTAGGGAAATTCTACATGGTTCAAAGTATTTCACACTTAGGAAGACCCCTCTCAAACTTTTAGGATCGGATTTTTTCTTTACTGAACAAACTCTAATGCTCAAACTAGGAGAGAATAATGCGGGGTGTTACACTGAGACTGCTGAGCATGCTAAGAAGGTGGACAGACTGAGACCACCCATACTTTAGATACAATGGGTACACTTGGTGCCCCTCATGTAGTTTAGTTTGTACCACCTTACCCAAGAGGTATGCCAGTTGGTTATATAATGATCTCATAGGCTATATAGGATAAAGTGATAATGAGATTGTACATATTGAGGGCTAATTTCTAAAAAATGAAGGGGGTGTAAAGCCTTGGGTTGATACACAGTAGGTAAAGTAAAATAGTGGGTGCAGCTGAGGTTAGATGCATTTGAGCTGAGGACGACCCAATAGTTAGATAGAGATCAAACCCTAAAAATTACAAAGGTGAAAGCCAAAGTAGATAAAATAAATAGGATGGTGGATGAATTGTATGACAGACCGAATATCCTAGAGCATGTGGTTACGATAGTGGTGCCAGAAGTTCATATTAATAATATTTGGGCTATTCCAGATCTGTTAGAGGAACTGATAGAGGAGAGATGAGAAATAAATTAAATAAATCATTAAAGAAGTGTAGAAAAAGAAGAACTAAAGAAAGATAAAGGAGATAGCCTACAAACCAAGCAGGACCAGTAGGTAAGGGTCCAGGAGATGCATGAGGGAGATGGTAGTCCGAGACAGGCAGTTATTGATGCTGAGAGAAGCGGTGATGTAGACCCACCGATTTATGGTGCCACTATTACTGACACAGTCCCGTTAGCTAAGGGGACTACAGATGATGATGGTGGCACTCGACCTGAGGGCCCACATAAGTATTTTATATGAGCTGGCACCTTGAGCGCCCAGGTATGTTCTCGATCTCGTGTACTTTATTTTTCTTTGATGCACTAGGGATATTTTATATTCTTTAAGTTAGGAGTGGAGGTGTACCAAGGTATCCACAGGCCATACTTTCTATGTTTCTAAGCCCGTGGCCACAATCTGAAAATTTTAAAGAACTGGAATGTTGTGTTTTTCTTTTTGTGTATTTTGTGCTAGAAATAGATAAAAATAGGAGGAGAATTTTTATCTATGGTGGTTGATTTGTCTTGAATGATTATGCTAGAAACTATATCATTTGAAAAAAAAATTATGCTGAAAATTTGATACCCCTCCTAAACCTGTGTGATATGTGTATGTGTGAGACAGCTGTGAATCTGATAATGGAATTAGGATTAGGAATAGAACAACTAGGGAGGAAAATTACATAACTAGATAAGTAGGACTTATCAATGTAAACCTATGAGACTGTGTGTGAGGTATTACTAAGCTCCTGGCGTATCAAAATCTAGAATTTGTCCGATTGCTTTTACCTAGGTCCAGGAGAGATGAGTAGGAAATGATCATAGGCCATTTTTTTAAGTCCACTCGAGCCTAAATGCTCAACCAAATAAATTATAAATCTCTTTGATCCAAATGTTTGAGCTTAAACTGACCCAATTTTTTGTTTATACCAATTTCACCTACTCGTTTCTACAATGAACCTATATTGGCCCTGGTCCTTCTTGGACATTGTGCACCTCAACTCTGGAAAATTTTCTAAGTTAAGGGTGGATATTATAAGGGTGCGTACGAAAAATGAGTGTGAATAAAGCTGTGTGAAAGAAAAATGATAAAGGATAGGTGCGGTGAAAGTAAAAAAAAACAAAAGAAAAAGTTGCAAGAAAAAGAAAATTAGAAAAGAAAAACCGCACCTATGTCACACCTTAATCTTATTGGGGCGGACAGGCACCCATAGCCATAAAGGCCCAAGAGAACCAACTCATAACCTTGTACTTTCCATGAATGTAACTTTTGATAACGCTCAATCTACAGCTCTCGTGGGAGTGTAAAGCGGTCGTTAGCAAATATAGAACCCAACCTGGGTTGGGTATCGATCCCACAGAGAATAGCTTGGCCAACAAGCAAGAGAAATTACTAGACTTTTAGTGCAAGTCTCGTAGGAAAGGGGGGATTGTAGTATGTAACCAAAACAAGAAGGTAAGAACTGAAAATAGCAAAATAAAGAGAGATTGTCACGTGTGTTGTAAACAATGAGAATTGAGGCGTTGGGGTTATGTCCACCTTCTGAGGTATACGTCTCTATTGGCTATGAGTGTGTAGAGTCTTGACATGTAATTGCTTATAGAGAATTGTAGTCGATGGTAAATCCAAGCGTCTCTCGACCTAAACAAGGACTATTTCACTTTAACTCTCTCGAGCTTAAAGCGTGACTAACGGTACGAATTCTCCAAGAAGTTAGTCCAGGTACGGCACTAGCTTTTTAATAGGAAAGGGTGTCCTACTACCTTGACATTATCTCTTTTCCAGACAAATAACTTTTCTCTCGAACAAGTCAGATGTTAGACTGGCGTTGGTCTATGCGTCTTCTTTTCTAGACAAATAACCTTTCTCTCGAACAGGTTAGATGTTAGAATGGCGTGTTCTTGTGTTTGAACCGCAAAGAATGTAGATTTAAGATGAAGAGAATAATGATATAAGCAATATACTTGTCTTGAACTCACAAACTCATAACTATAGATAGTAACTCATTCGGCTTCCATAACCCCAACTAAGAGATTTAGTTACCCATGAATGCGAAGGATATCACGTTTTGCATGGTGGATGGCGTGAATAGTAGGTGTTTGGCGTGTGGTTTTAGTGATTCCGTAGCAAGTAACGATTCTCTTGTTGTGGAATTTAAGAGTAGAAGAATGAAGAATTGAGAATGGGTTGTAGGAAGATGTCTTAATTGTAAGGAGATGAATGAATTGTCAGAATGTCTCCCTTCTTCTTAAAATCTCTAACATGATAGGGTATTTATAATACTCCTATCCTACTCCTACTAAACTAATAAAATAAATAACCAAATCCTAATATACTAATGAAATCCTTGACCCAATTGTACTAGGGTAAGGTTACAAAATTATAATCCAAATAGAATGATGAAACACATAACCTAATTGCACTAGGTTAATGTATTATGGCAAAAATCCAGCTTTGTGTCTGTAAGTCCCAAAGTCTTCAGAAATGCTGTTTTAGCCCGGGACAGATTTTCCATGCAGCAGATTTAGTCCTTTATGCGTCCAGCTCCTTTCCATCTCGTTTGTGAGCTTTCTTTTGCGTCAAGTAAGCCATAAATTGCTGTATTTTGCATCATTTATACCTGAAACTTTCCTAATCACATTTGTTAGCTCATTTACAGGAAAAAGGACTAAAAGTGTACGAAATAGATAATTAGTTCTCGAAACTAGGCTAAAATATGGGCAAAATATATTGATATAGGCGCGTAATTTCGCCTATCATCAACTATGACAACCAAATGTTCTAACAAACATGATATTATGTATCGATGAAAATAATTACACATGCAAGCACAAACTGATATATACAACACTTGGCCGTTGGAGCCACCATGTCTAAAAACAAGACACTACCATAACTTTACATTAGTATACAAAGCGTCTAAAAGATACATAGACTTAGTTAGGGTCGGGACAACCCCCCCCCCCCCCCCCCAGCGCTCTACTCTTAACCTACTGTACAATACCAAAATATATGGAACAGACTTAGAAAGCCCCGAATTAGCTTGGAACTCACCAATATGCATGGAATAGCCTAAACTCCTATGAGTGGGGTGTATGAGCTAAAGTACCTGTGCCTGCAGCATAAAATGTAGGTCCCCGTAAGGGACGTCAGTACAAAAATATGTACAGAATATATAAGGCTGAAGGTAACAACACACAAATTAAGAGCTCAATAGAAATCAGATACAAGTGCATAAGTAGTACTAATAGACCACCTTTATATACATATTCGTGGGACTACATACATTACGTTCCTTTCTTCATATTTACCTTTCTTACTTTATAATCTTTGGAAGCCATATGTAATGCAAATGACCAACTGATCAGTGGTAAATAGATAAATTAGGATCGGCCCGTACTAGGCTTATGCCACTGAGCTGCCACCTACATATAAAAATTGGGATCAGCCCATGCTAGGCTTATGCCCCTGAGCTGCCACCCATATATCAAGGTATCGAGATAGGCCCATGCTAGGCTTATTCCCTTGAGCTGCCACTCCTTTTACAGATTTACGTTACTTAGTTTATTAAGCATTTGATATTGTTACTTTGGTGTTATAACATTATGGTACCTTGAAATAATAACCTGCCACTAAGAGACATGTAAATAGGCACTTAATGCAACATAAATGAAGTATAAAGTTGTTGGTACACCAATGAAGTGTTTAGGTGCTTAAAATAACACATGGGTCTTAATTGAGTAAATGGAAAACTTCTGAAATTTTCAAATAAAAATAGATGTGTAGGTTTAATAATAAACACGTATTGAGGTATTTTCATATGTTAAAGAGTTGGAACAAGGTCGTTGGCTTCTTGGTATATAATACGCTGCTATTATGTATCACTTGTTACAAGACAACCTTGGAAACTTATTTGGTAGAACAAATGTTCGATTTTATGCCAAAGAGTACAAAATGGAGTATGCCTTGCATACCTGGTTATATAGCTCTAAAACTAACCCGCCTTGACTTCTCGCTTTTTATATTACTTATCTACAATAGAATATATGGTAAACTAGTATTAGTAACCAACCAACACATTTAGGCTACTTAACTTCACCAAAATAGTAATCGGGCAGTAAACATATAATCTGTCAATCAAGGGCGTTATCTTAACCCTTTTCTCCTCCAATTACACCCACATACCATACATGTCCTTATACGATCACTGGAACCACCTCAGCTTCATTACACCCTCCAAACAACACACAAAATACATTGGGTAGTAAGCAAGGGCAATAATTAGTTCGGTGGTGTATCACTACATCTTTCTTCTATATTTCATTGTAAACTAATCACACCCTTCTCCAACATCAACATGGCAGCCCATAACATGAACATACAAAGCAGTCCCAAATCACTCTTATTGTAGCAACCGATTATTAAAATCATCATCTTTAGTTCTTAATAACAACACATCCATAACTCTCTTTCAAATTCATATACAAGGAGAACAAAATGGAGTAGTCACCTTACCTCAATTTCGTAACTTATTCCTTTAATTGAACTCTTCAAGAACTTGAACTTTCCTTCATACTTTAAACCAAAGAAGAAAAGAGAAGTTCTTTAATACCAAAGAAAAGTGAGCAGATTGCTTGTTCTATATTCTACCATATATTTATAATTAAGCACTTATAACATCTTTTCATAATCTTCCATGAGATAATTAAACAAAAAATTCTAAAGGGTTTTTCACTTACCTTGGGTTGCAAAAGTGAGGGTTTCTTTAAGAACCCTAAAAGGAGTTTTAGGGCTGATGTTCTTAACCTTTGTTAAAAAAGAGAGAAAAATGTAGTTTAAAAGGGTAAAATTGTGTTTAAAATAAATAGAATTTCTAGCAATATTGATCTTATATTGGGCCCTCTAGAACCTTTCTTATTGACCTTATTTTCAGTCACAAATTAGCCCAAGTAGGTGATACACCTACTTAAGGGTCCAAGCTGCTAAAACTTCAAAGTAGGTGATGTACCTACTTGCTTAATTTCGTATTGGGGTCAATTATATTTGGGCCTCGACAGATTGTGTGCGTTGGGCCATATACCCATTTTATTTCTCTTCTATTCAATTTAAGCCCAAATGAGTACATTACATTAGTATAGGCCCAAACCTGGTCCATAGCCATGTCTATTAATTTGGTCCAAATAATTCAAGTAGGTGACTCACCTACTAGCTTAATTAAGTCAAGAAAGCACCTTAATATTCTGTTCCCTTTTCAGCTCCTAATCCCTTTAATCTAACCTTAAACTTATACACACTTGGTTACTTTAAAATTCCAATTCAAATACTAGCTTACGATCCCAAGTTTAAATAGTGGTATCGACGTTAACTTGGTCGCATCACATAAAAACTGCACGGGCAGCATATATAATTCTATATATGCCATTAATACTTGCATAAAAAACCTCACCCATTACCTATACTATAAGACCATACCAGGTTCCATATAATTATAATAAGTACAAGAAAAATGTGGGATGTTACAACCTAGACCATAAAATGTGCTTTAAAATAAAAAGGGAGACATAAAGGTGGAAATAAAATAAAAGAAAAAGTAAAAAATAAGTGGATCCCGAATAAAGCATAGTACAAAGGAGGCATAATCACTAAATAAATCCCAAAAATATGCCATACCATCTCCTAACCTACCTTACAAGCTGAATAAAGTCCTTTAGTGATCCTTTCCCGACTGTCTGATAATTTAGGATGAGAGAATATAGGAAATCCTATGGTATTCTATATACACCGGTGATACTTTTTATGAGCGAGAACTTTGTTTTTTATATCCTAAAATTAATTGATGAATCTTAACTAAGAGTGAATGGGATTTCTTTGACTGTGAGTGTACATAGGCTATGTAGTTAGGTTGCTAGACTATTTGGTTGGTGTGGTTTGTGTCTATACCAGTTTTCTATTACTAATGTAATGACATCATCGAATTTCTTTATGTTTATCCGTGTGCTAAATTGTTATTCACAGTTTAAATATTGAAAAGTTAAAACTAGAAAGGGAACAAAATTATTGAAAAATGAATTAAAAGGTCACTGCCGTAGGTAACTTAGGATCTTCCTATTCAAGCATCGGTGTTTTTTGATAGTTTTTTATTTTGTTTCTCTTAAGGACATGCAAACTTCTAAGTTGAGGGTATTGATGTGTCGTGGAAACACGGCACTTTCGATGCTTAAAATAATGAAATTATTCTTGTACTTAGGTTATTTTGGTTGATATAATGTGGTTTATTGCTTGTTACAGATAATACGGGTCTATAAAAGTGTTGGAATGAAACTGCAAGAAAAATACCAAAAAAGAATAAGACTAAAGAATATACGAGTCACTATATAAGTCATCAACACATTATGCGATTCGTAGGGTATACGGCTGGAGCATTCGAGTCATAAGATGAGGATACGGATCGTACCATAAAATTGTAAAAAGAACAAAAACCAAAGAAGCAATTCAAAGTTGAAGTCTCAGAAGAATATGAGTCAAAAATCTTAGTATGACTTGTATGATCTAATATTAAGCAGACCACTGTCTAATCTTGGAAAGATAGAAGTCCTAGTTGGATACGAATGAAGGCCACGAGTTATATGGTTAAGGTACGACTCATAAGCAGGAGTTGTAAGAAGAACAGAAAGTTGATGCCCGGAAGATCAGACACTGAGTGGATATGAAAGGCAAAGTACGACTCATAAAAGGACCTTACGAGTGGACTAACAAGTCATACCGTATGTCGACATAATTTTTTATTTTTCATTTTTATTAGGATTTCTAGGTTATTTTGAGATACTATAAATACCCTAAGTTTTCCTTTTATTAGGTTACATACTTTAACATTATTCGTACTACTTTTACATACTTTCCTATTATTCTTGAGATTTTTGGGTTATTATTCAATTGAAGACATTGGATTTTATTCATCTTATTGTTGTACAATTAATTACATAAATTCTTTATTGATTATCATAGGTTCTTGCATAAACATGAGTGGATAATTTCCTTGATTAGGGTTATGGAAACCCTGGTGGATTAGCTACGTTAAGAAAGTGGGATATTCATCTATTCTAGGATTTATGCATGTATCTTAATCTTCTTCACCATAATTGACCTCGGAGCTACTGCAGAAGCTTGGGGATAGATTGTATTCACAAATATCCTCACAAGGTAGTTTATGATTAGGAAAAGAGGATTAAGACAGTAGTTTGAGATTTGTATCCATATTTTTATTCCATCATCTCATCTAATCAACTAGAGATACAAAAGGTTAAAGTTGAACTAAAGTCATAGACAAGGAGAAATAAGGCGACGGCCTGAGACTCACAAGGTAAAGGGTGAGATTTATCAATATGTTCACAAGACAGTTGATAATACATATCTTGTTGACTTTACATACAGAAAATAGAATAGGCGGGGTGAACACAAGAAGATTATGAATTTGAGAAGCTAGGGGAAAAATAAGCTTAGTGTTCGTCTTCTATTGATTATAACTCAAAATATTCAAGATTCGGTTACCAGTTAGTGATAATTCCAAAATTCCCCCATTTACTTTCTCGCACTACTCGTTAATTACATCAAGTTAAGCAACTGTTCAACGTTTTCCCTATGAGTTCGACTCTAATCTAGTTGGGTTACTATATTTGGCATCGACCACAACATACTTCTTTTGGACGTTAGTTTTGGGTGACATCAACTATTTGTCCAATTTATGTGACATTAATGAAATATTTGACAAAGTCAATCAAATTTGTTATATACTTTTAGATGTTAATTATTATGATTTATACGACTTTTTATGTAATTTTTAAGTAATAAATGTTACTCCCTCTATCCCAATTTATATGACATTGATAGAATTTGAAAAGTGAAACAAATTTTGTTTACATCTTTTAAATATTTTAATATGAGAATTATTGTGATTTACATTACTTTTCACAAAATTTACAAATAATAAATCTCAATTTATGTTTCACTAATAGTATTCGAGTCATCCAAAATTTTTTAGGTGTCTAAATAATTTAAATTATTAATTATTGTAATTTATAATACTATTTATGCAATTTTCAAATACATAACAAGTTAAAATAAATAAATAGTTTCATTAAAATTAAAAAAAAATATGAGATTATAAAAATAACCTTAATCAGAAGCAGGCAGCTGGAACCAAACATGACAATCACCAGTTGTCTACTTAGGCGTTTCTATATAGTGGTGATCTTGTTAACCAAAATGAAGTCATCTTGGTATCGAGCTTCATAGGACTTAAAAATTAAACTTTTATGGTTAAGATAATTTTGGAACAGGGCATGATAATTAGTGCCAAAATTAGAGGGAGTTTTAGGTATGGAATTCCAAATTAGCATGGTCTAACATGACTCAATTATTGATTATTAACAAATGAACTATTTAGATGGCATATTAGGTGAGGAGCGGTAAATATCACTAAATTTAGATTAGTGATAACGTCAAGGCTGCCTCTGACCATAATTAATTTTCTTTATTAATACACTACACCCCACCTATACGCCTCCCCATGACTCAGAGAAATATAAATATATTTGACTAGTGTACATGTAAAGTGTATGTGCATAAAGATAATGAAGCTCATGAATCATGTGTAGGGGGTCACTTATCTAGCAAAATTTGTGTTTTTAATTTAATTCTCCTAAAAAATTATGTAGGCTTTGTATCATTTTAGCAAAATATGTTGTTAAATTATAGTTTTAACATTGTTAGTAAAAAATTTAGGCAGTTATTGAATTGATTAATTTACCTCTAGCGTGTATAAAGGAGTTGCACCCCAAAAATTGTAATTTAATTCTGAATCCAAGTAGTGTTAGGTATAAATCCGGTTAAGGCACTTTCCCATTTTCACTTAGCTGTCAAGAAATTAAATAAAAGAAAAGAAAAGAATTGAATTTGATATGTCCAAAGTAGTTCTTCTCCAATATGAATTTTAAACCTAAGTAATCATAAATTAAAATAAGTTATCTTGGAGTTGTCGGATTACGTATAAATAATAGGTTCTTTACCCTCAAATTCAAATATACGGGCACCAGATCCTATTCAGATATATTGTTATGCAACACATTATGCTTTACTAGTGAGTCTGCAATCTCCACGACTTACCTTTTGTGGAGTTGCTCCCCAAGCCTTCAAATGCCAATTTTCTCTTAGACCTTCTTCAAGGCTCTACCCTTATTTTTCATTGCGTTCTTCCCTAACCTTGCATCTTCAACAAAATTTTTCTTGATAGACACTACTGATTCATTTGAACAGTGCTCCTTCACCTCATTCTCCCATATTGAGCCACAAATAATACCTGTAACGACTTATTTTTTGGTGAAATATGTGAAATTTGTGAATTTGAGTAATTTGACTATTTTACCACTCTCATTAGTTGCATTATGGTATTTCTAGACTGTAGGTATGATTGATATAATTTTTGATGTATTTTGGTACAATTTATGTGATATTGTGATTTTTGATGACTCTCGAGAGTCTTATTTTGAACTTATGTGGATATCTTTTGATTCATGTAATGGATGACTAAACGGACTGCACCAGAAGCTTCAGTATATTGATCCAAAGCTAGGTAGACCTTTGGTTCAGGTCTCAATGCACCCGAGCTCATTTTGAAATATTGGTCGGAAAGTTAAAAAATTAAAAATATAGGTGTGGGACCCATATTTGGTCGAAATGACCTCAGACAGAAAATTTAACTTTGTGGTAGATCTGAAACATTGATTTTTGGGTGGTAACATATTTGGTATGATTTTATGTCTTTTAAATCTCATTCGACCCTCGATTTGAAAAATTATAATTTTGGATTTTGGGGGTCAACTCTGTGAAAATGATGTTTTTCCAAAATCTAATATTTCTATTGAGTCCGAAGCATCAAATTTAGTATGGTTACATAGTTCATTTACGTATATCAGACTTTGAACAGATCTTGGGCACCCCGTCGAAGTCCAGGTTGGACTTAAACAAAGAAAATCCTAGTGTTGTGTAGTTTTTTGTTATAAAAATAGTTTTCCCCTCTTTTTTGCTCATTTTGTCCATTCTTTCAGCTTTCCTCTTTAAAGTTAAACCCTAAAATAATGTGAGAGCTTAAAAGTGAAGCTTGTGGGAGCTTGGGAAGCTAGATTAACATTTATTTCTTGTTTCTCTTACGAATTTAAGGTAAAATTCACCATTTTCTTAATAATTTCTTCATTAATTTCTTAGAACTACAAAAATCTTAGGGTTCGATTTTAAATTCCAGTTTCACTCCTTTTCACTTGAATAATGTTTTATCTTATAATTACTAATTTTTCATCAATTTAACCTTCAAAACAACTCTAGTTCTTGATTTTTAACCCAAATTTCAAAGATTTTTCCTAGTAAAGCTTAAAAATGATTTTTCTTCAATTTGACTTGAATTTTTAGATGTAGGGTCCTAAAAATATGAGAAATACATTTCTTAAGTAAAGTTATGATTTTGCCCTTCTTTTTTAAAAACTCATTTTGGGAGTCCATTTTGACCCCTAATCAAAAGTATCAATATGAGTGTTGTTGTTTTTTTTATGTGTAGATTCCATATTTGATATTCCTAGTAGAGTTCAGAATTATTTGTGGAAAGTAAGGTTGTGGGTTTAAAGTGTAGCAGGACGATTTCGACATTTGTAGTAGGTTATGGATTAACTCTTTCAGATTAGGTTGGGTAGTAAATGATGGTACAAAATGCATTTTAAGGGTGGGAAATAATCATGAAAAATATCTATTTATGTGTTGTGTCCGTGTTGGGGGTTATATGTGGTGTAATTATCGAAATTGAGATATTATGTGATATGTGTGATAGTGTAGGATTCTATGTGATATTGATAGACTTGAATACATGTGAATAATTATATTGTGTTGTTAAAATGCTTACTGTGTTATCATTGGTGTATTATGATTACTTTATTGATACATGAGACATGGGAAAGTTCATGGATAAAATGGAAATAATAAGTGAATATTAGCTCATGTGGTTGTGAAAATATATCATTGGTTGGTTGTGGAAATATATCATGTGGTTTGTTATGGGAATACTCATTGTGATTGGCTGGGGGCAGTACATCCTCATATCATACTCATTCATGAAACATTGGTACCACCATGGCAACACTTGAGTAACACTGGCAATACCCTTTTAAAAAGCCTCCCCAAAGGATATGCCAGCGAGGGATATAGTAAATCCTTATAAAACCTTTTCTGAGGGATGTTCTAGAAAAGAGATATGATATATATGGATTGTATATGGGTTTTCAAAAACCCCAGGGGTCCTGCGTTGGGAGTCTTGCCTTCGTAAGTGTATATGGGGATTGTGTGATAATCTCAAAGGTTGTGCGATAACCTCGTGCATCATAATCATCTTCATATACAATACACTTACTTTATTATGTTTATATTGTGTAGTATTACCATATTGACTTTCCATCTTTGTAATTGTTTTATCTTCTTTTACTTGTATTTGATGATCTTATATATGCATGTTCCCCCTTGTTCTACTTACAGGTGATATAATGTATACTTTTGTTCTATCTTGATGTGATGTTGCAATATATGTCATATATTAGAACTGTTAGTGTAAGTGGTGTGGGCTACCGTTATGGAACATTTTCTAATTGCAGGTGACATGTCCTTAGTATGTATTATTAATGCTTTATTTTCTACTTTACTCGATCGGCTTGTGAAACCTATTGATTACAAGTGGATCATACTCACTTCTACTTTACCTTTTTGGTGCAGCTTCAGGTTTAGGTGCACCTCAGACTAGTTAACTTCGAACGCCTTGAAATTACTCAAGGTAGCAGCTGAACATTTATACATACAGTATTCACCTCTATATTTCTAAATTAGTTATGTTTTATTAGTATTCAGAGACAAATTTTATTCCTTTGTAGTTATTTTCTGATGTATTTGACTCCTGAATTGTATTAGTGGTTCTTACACTTTTGACACCTGATTTTAGGCATGATTGGTATTTTGAATAACTTTTTTCCATATTGTTATGATTACTTGTATCGTTTAGCTTTATTCTAGAAGTCTTACCTTAGGTGTTTTTGTCTATTTTTCCTTTTTGTATCAGTTAGGGTGATAGTCTTACTTGTCAAGGTACGCTGCGATAAATGCCCTTATGGCCCTTATTTTTAGGTCTTGACAAATTGGTATCAGAACAGCCAGGTTTCATTGGTCTTAATGGTGTATGAATGGGATTTCTAATAGAGTCTCATAGATTGGTACATAAACTTCCATATCTATCTTTGAGAGGTTATAGGATGTCTTTAAGAAACTTTCCTTATTTTTATTCCTTACCATACAAAATTCTTTCATATCTTATTTTTTGAGTTATGTTTCACTCTTTCTGCACAGATGATGTTGACTAGGTCCTAAAAGAGTAGTGATGCAAAACTTTCATCTAGAGGGCGAGCCTCGAGTCATGGATAAACTCGAGGGAGAAAACATCTCTATGGTGCAGCTCTATCTAGGAAGAGTGTTAGGAAACTCTCCTTTGAGCCTCGTGTTGAGCATGTTAGAGGTATGGGTCCTACTCCAATTCTTTAGAGTACAACTGCCCTAGTGTTGGAGGGATTGTTATTGCATTTTCTGACCCTTTTAGGAGTTTCTCCTTTAGTTATGGAGGATATTCCTCTAGTTCAGAGTGTGGATCCTCTTGTTGCACCTGTATCTACTTTAGGTACTCCTCAGACACTAAGTTTTATTCCACCTTTGGTGCCGAAATCTAACTATAGGGTTCCGAGATTAGGAGTCCATCTATCATCTCTTTTACCTCTCTAGATAGGATCACAGCCAACCAGATTTACAATGTTTTCTCTCATAATTAGTGCAGTGATATCTTCTGAGGATCAAAAGAGGTTTGAGAAGTTTACTTGGTTGGGTCCTCAAGGTTTAGTGGTGTAGTGGGCGAGGATGACTATTAGTTCCTAATTAATTATAGAGAGAAGTTACATGATTTGGGTTCGCTTAAGTCTTATGGAGTTTCTTATACATCTTATCAATTAAGAGATATGGTGAGATATTGATAGAGGTTGCTTGTAGACCCTTGATTCTCCCTAGATGACGTAGGATTAGTTTTCTAACTTTCCTAAAGAGATTTATGCCTTTCAGTTTGAGAGATCACTTACGAGGCGAGTTTGATCATTTGGAGCAGGGCTTCATGATGGTTGCTGAGTATGACGCATGTTTCCATGCTCTGTCTAGATATTCCTAAGATAGCATTACCGCCAAGTCTGAGAAGATTTTGGAAGTTTGTGAAGTATTTGTATGTCTATCTTAAGTTGGCTACATCTAAAATGGTTGTGTTTGGGGTTTCTTTTCAAAGTATCATAGATCATGCTAAGATGACAGAGGGTATTCTTAGTGTATCTCACCGAGTCACCATGAAGGCATGATATATCAAGGAGTTCAAGAGTCAGACCTCTCAAGGCAAAGATTTTAGAGGTTCTTGTGAATACCATAGTAGGGTAGTACAAGCAACTTTAAAAATTTTAAGTGGTGGATCTTCTCGTTCAGTAGTTTAGGGTGATTATTTGGGCCTAGTTACACCTTCTCCTATTGTGATTGGTCGTAGAGGTTGCTATGTGTGTGACAAGATTAGCCATGTGTCCAGGGACTGTCCCAGTCGGGTAGTTTTGGCTACTCCTATTCCAACTATGAGGGGTAGAGGTGTTACTAGAGGTACGAGTGGTAGAGGTAGGGGAGATTGTGGGGGTGGTCGTAGGGCCACTCAGACAATTAATAGTTGTAGATCCACCCAAGCAGCTATTGGTCGTGGTCAGTGTTATGGCATACTAGCCAGACCTGATGTAGAGGCTTTTGATGCTGTGATTACAGGTATCATCCCCATTTGTTTCAGACCTGCATCTGTATTATTTGATCCTGGATCAAATTTCTCCTATGTGTCTATGTATTTTACTTTAGATTTTGATTCTATGTGTGAGCTGCTTGCCATATTTATTCATGTATTTTCCCTGGTAAGTGACTCTTTAGTGGTGGATTGGTGCATCGATCTTGTGTTGTGACTTTTGCTGGGAGTATGACTTTGGTAGACTTTCTTGTGTTAGATATGGTTGATTTTGATGTTATTTTAGGCATGGATTATTTGGGTCCTTATCATGCTATCTTATATTATTTTGCTAAGACTATGACATTAGCTTCGTCGGGTGTGCCAAGATAGCTTGGAAGGGTGCACTTTATTTGGTTCCTAAGAGGATTATATCTTATGTTCAGGCTCATAAATTATTTGAGAGGGGATGTTTATCTTACTTGGCTTATATTTCTAAAACCAGTGTTGTTTCACCTCCTTTTTATAATTTTATCCATATTATCCATGAGTTTATGGGTTTGTTCCTTATAGACTTGCCTGATATGCCTTTGGATTAAAATATTGATTTTGCTATTGATGTTAAGCTGGGTAACGAGCCTATTTCTATTCCTCCTTATAGGATGTCCTCAGAAATGAAGAAATTAAAGTATCACTTGTAGGAGTTGTTGGATAAGGGATTTTTACAATTTAGTGTTTTACCTTGGGGTTCGCCTGTCTTATTTGTGAAGAAAAAGGATGGGTCTATGCAAATATGTATTGATTATCGGCAATTAAATAAAGTAATAGCTAAGAATAAGTATCCTCTTCCTTGAATTGATGATTTGTTTGATCATCTTCAGGGTGTTGTGGTATTTTAAAAGATTGATTTGAGTTTCGGCTATCACCAGTTGAGGATTGGATCTTTAGATGTTTCAAAGATAGTTCCTCGAACTCGATATGGTCATTACGAGTTCTTGGTCTTGTTCTTTGGGTTGACGAATGCCCCTATTGTGTTCATGGAGTAGATAAACCAGATTTTTCAACCGTATCTCGACTCCTTTGTTATTGTATTTACAAATGATATCTTTGTGTATTCCAAGAGTGAGGTTGAGCATGAGGAGCATCTACAGATTATACTTCAGAGATTGAGAGAAGAGAACTTGTATGCAAAGTTCTCTAAGTATGAGTTTTGGTTGGAGTTCATTTCTTTCTTGGGTCATGTGATGATTAAGAAAGGTATTATGGTTGATCCAGCCAAAGTTGTAGTGGTTCATGATTGGGCTAGACCTACTTTGCCTACCAAAATTCAGAGTTTTGTTGGCTTAGCAGGTTACTATCGATATTTTGTTTAGGGTTTTTCATCCATTGTAGCTCTATTGGCCAAGTTGACCCAGAAGAATATTTCTTTTTAGTAGCCCAATATCTGTGAGGCAAGCTTCTAAAAGCTCAAGCATTTATTAACTTTATCTTCTATATTGGCTTTGCCCAAGGTGGACGTGATCTTTACTGGTCTTGAGATGTTTAGGGTGTCGGACTGGATGTTGTGTTAATGCAGAAGGCCAAGGTGATTGCTTATGCATCTCGCTAGTTGAATTCATATGAGAGGAATTATCCTGCCTATAATTTAGAGTTGTACGCAGTTATGTTTGACTTGAAGTTGTAGAGGCACTACTCGTATGAAGTCTGTTGTGAGATCTTCTCAGATTATCATAGCCTTCAGTATTTCTTTACCCAGTCAGATCTTAATATGAGGTAGCGTCGTTGGCTTGAGTTTCTTAAGGAGTATGACTTAACCATTCTCTATCATTCGGGAAAGGCTAATGTGGTTGCAAATGCCTTGAGTCGCAAGTTTACTAGCATGGGTAGCTTGGTGAACTTTTGAGGCACAAGAGTCCTTTAGCCTTAGAGGTTCAATCTTTAGCTAACTAAATAGTTAGGCTTGATATTTTGACACCTAGGCATGTTTTGGCATTTGTAGAGGCTAGATCTTCTTTGATGGAGCAGATTCAAGCTTATCAGTTTGATGATAGTTGATTGAGGTTGATTCAAGATAAGGTGTTGAGTGGGGAGTCTAAGGAAGCCTCACTTGATTTAGATAGAGTTTTACATATTAGAGGACTAGTTTATGTACGTGGCTGACTAGATTAGGTTGATCTTGAAGGAGTCCCATTGTTCCAGATATTCCATCCATCCAGGTATAACTGAGATATATCATGATTTTAGGCAGCATTACTGGTGGCGTGGTATGAGGAAATATATAGTGGATTTTGTAGTTCATTTCCTATATTGTCAGCAAGTAAATGTTGAGCATATAAGGCCGAGTAGGTTACTTCAGAGGTTACCCATTCTCGAGTGGAAGTGGGAAAAAATCACCATGAACTTTGTGATTAGTTTGCCTTGTACATCTCATGGTTCTGATAGTGTTTGATTAACATGGATTGATTGACCAAGTCAGCTCATTTTATTCTAGTTCAAGTCTTATTAAGTGCAGAGATATTGGTCTGTATCTATATTTGTGAGATTATGCATCTACATGGTGTGCCCGTGTCTATCATTTTAGATTGAGGTTTTGTGTTCACATCTCACTTTTGGAAAAAAATTTAGAATGAGTGGGGTAATCGAGTTGATCTTATTACAGTGTTTCACCCCCTGACTAATGGCCAGTCAGAGTGGACTATTCAGGTTTTGGAGAATATGATCCGCGCATACATGATTGATTTTGGTGGCCAGTGGGAGCAGCATTTGGCTTTAGCTGAGTTTGC
>NW_025891101.1:0-63072 GCF_002878395.1 Capsicum annuum
ATTTTTGGCCTACAGTCGAGGGCATGTCCCGATACTTTATTGATATTCAATTTTGGTGTTTTCTTTAGACGGCTTTGTTTGGATTACTGTGGATACCGGGCGGTGTTGGTTGTTTGTTTGGTCAGTCACTGGTCGTCAGTTATAGACCTATTTTTAATTTTCTTAAGCTTGATGCATGATATCTTGTTATATGTTCGGAGTTCATCTGACCTATGGATATAATATAGGGTGTTTGGTTAGGTACAGGGATGATCTCTAATCTGTGTGGGACTTAAGATACCCATTATGACCAGGCCTTGGTTTCAGTCGCGATAATTTTCCACCTGAATTATTATAACACCTTGGGCTTTGACCCTTAGAAAATTTCTTAGAATTTTTATCTCTGGACCCAATATGACTTACGGGTACGAGCTGTATGTTGGAGTACAAATGGTAAGGTCCATTCATATGCTGACCAATACTGGATGAGGGGATGGATTTTGGTTACTAGAATTGATATGACTTAGGGGTATGAATCATATTGGTCGGTATGGATTGTTTGGTTCCTTAACTTAATCTTAGACTTGGTTACTTAGGTTGGATCTGAGTACGAGTGGTTCACCATGAGCTATAAGCTAGGGTACGAGTTGTAACCATGACTCAAATGGTGGATAGTGTCTAAATCTTCCTTGGGTTTAAATCTACTAGGGTACAAATCAAAGGTACGAATCATATGCTAGAAATATGGGGTCCAAAGGTTAAGCATAGGATATGAGTGGAGGGTACCAATCATATTAGAGGGTATGACTCATGAGGGTCAATTGTACCCCTGGGATAGGATTTTGTGGAACTTAAATGGCGGTATTCTGGATATTTTCTCACTTATCTTAATAAGGTTCCAGGACTTCTAACCTTCTTGGAAGTCTATTTACCCTATTATTCAGTCCATGAACACTTAGAAACAATTATAAAATGCTATATAATTCTCACAAAAGCTTTTAGGCAAGGGACACTAGGGTTTAAACTAGATGATTAATTTGGGGCTTGTCTGATGATTTTTTTCCATTATCATCTTGGTTTAAGGCATGTCCTCTACCCTCATTGTTAATTCTATCCAAAATCACGGGTTTTTATGAATGTTTTCATCACTTTATTGATTGTATGATTTTTGTTTTCAAATATGAATTGGAGGTTTAGGTATTAAATGGTTGGTTATGGTTTTCTAACGTTTTAATTAGGCTTTATGTGCATTAATGGTGGTTTTGTATAATCGAATTGCATAAGAATGGTTTAATGGTTATTGGAAATTGTTTTGGTTATATTATGCCCCCAATGTGGTTGACAAAATTCCTATAATAATGTTTTCATTGCATTGAGTAATTTTTATGGAACTCTTTCTTGTTTTAAAACTTGGTAAAGGAAATATACATAGTTTAAATGGCTTGGAAAGGTAAATGGTTAAATGATGATGCTTTTGGGGTACATGGAATCCCCCAAGTAATTTAATATGGTAAATCGAAGGGCGCTTAAAAGTCCCCTTAAACCTATATATGGGTGGTTATAGATAGTACTTGAAAGTATGGTCAGTATGACGATACCCCTCTAAATAACCTTGGTTAATATATGGTAAATATAGTGGTTAGTTGTTTGGTAATGGTTTTAATTGGGAAATAATGACGGGATGTGTAGCAAAGCCGTGGAAGGTGAAGGTCCCAAGAGACATAAATTGGAAACTCATATTTTCCGATGTGAGGTTTGTCTTGGTGATCATATGCATGATATCACATTATATTTTGGGGAATGTACTAGTCATCCCAGGTTTTTTCTGTGGTCGTGTTACTACACGCACTGGGGCCCTTTCAACAGTTGGAGCTGAACCTATATAACTCATTGGTGGTTTAGTATAGCAAAGCTACACAACCCAGGTAAAGGTTTTAAATTCATACTAAACCTGTTAGAATTTTCCAACATGGTTATATATATTTATGGTTGTGTGCATGTGTATGGTTTTACATGGTTTTATAAATGTCATTATTTTAACCTTTTCCTGAGATTATGCTAGAGTTTGCCCTCTAACCTGTCTACTGGTGGCTGCATGCCCACGTTATGCAGGTACTAGATATTTTACTCCTTCTACTTAGTGATTAACTTAGGGATCAGTATTTGGACTAAAGTGGTGAGCTTCTATCCTTTTAGAAGGATCCATTTTATGTTACTGATATTGTTAGACACTTTGATTTTATTTTTGATATGGGTTTTGGCTATGGTTGAAGGTATGTTCCAACCATATTTTATTACTCTTTCTGTTAGAGGCTTTGTGGTACTACTACGGGTTGGAATGGGTGGGATCGATATTGGTGTCGGCCTTGGCATTAGAATAACATGGTGGGCTAGTATCATTAGACATATTTTCTCACTGTTCCATCATATTTTATTTTGAGATTAATTATATTATATTTTGGAACTTATTTGGTTATGGCTTTGTTTATGACCTTTGGAATGGTTTGGTACGGTTGGGAAGTTGGTGTGGGATGGTTGGACTCAGTTGGGTCTCACAGTTGTGATCCTATCCCAATATCTTTGTGTGAGCTGTTACTCTATCTTGTAATATGCTTGAAATTCAGCCAATCCAGGTTAAAAGACTGAAAGTTGGGTTAGTAAATGCGGGTAGTCTCCGATCTCGGTCGGACTTAGGATGCCTATTACAATAAGGCCCCTGATCTGGTCGTGTCAAGTTTGTATCAAAGCCTAGGTTCATGGTCAATTAGGAATACACAAATTTGTATCGAGTATAGTTTCTTTTAGGGGCATGTAGCACACCACACTCATAAGAGAGAGTGGATATAAGGCCTTTAGGAATGTTTCACTTTCTTGGTATTAAATTTCAAGCTTGGAGTCTCAGTCTTGCAATCTTCTCCAATCCTTGTTTCTTCTTTTTTCAGATCATGCCTCATAGATCTGGATCATAAGAAAATTCTTTTATCCCATCTAGGGGTAATACTGAAGGGGTGCAGCTTACTGTTAGGGTTCATCTTCAATCTCACGGTCCTATTCCTGATAGTTCTGGAGTTCCATCAGTTGCTTCTAGTCCCCATTAAGGAGAGGTGACTAATGTTATTTCCGTTAATCTATTTATGTTATTGCTTAAATGGTCGCTGCTCAGACTGAACGGTGTGCAACTGGTACTTCATCTGCTGAGGCCACAAGGGTTGGCCAATTTATGAATATGGGTCCTTGCACTTTTTCTGGAGCAAAGGTGGAGGAGGATCCATAGGGCTTCATGGATGAAATAGAAAAGATATTTTGGGTGATTTAGGATACTAATGTAAAAAGGATAAACTTTACATCTTATCGATCAAAGAGGTTTCATATTAGTGGTATAAAGAATGGTATAGGGATAGGGTTTATGTGGAAGAATTAGTCTCGTGAGATACTTTTTATAAGGCCTTTTAAGATTATTTCCTTCCCCTAAGAGTTGAGGGAAGAAAATATGGAAGATTTTGTGAACCTCAAGTAGGGGAGGATGTCTGTGAAGGAATATGCCTTGAAGTTTCACTGGTTGTCAAGGTATGCTACTGATTTAGTGGCTGATATGCAATAAGAATGAGAAAGTTCACTTCTGGGTTGACTAAGGATTTTATTTTTGAGAGAAAGATTTCCTTGTTGATTAAGGATATAGAATCTCTAAGTTAACTGGTCATATAGATCAGGTAGAGGATGAGAAGAGAAAATAGGCAAAGTTCAAAGATTGGTAGGGTAAGAGGAGAAGTTTTTTTGATAAGGAAGGTGATCAATCTCAGGGTTATCGGGATGGTGGCAAATGGATGAAAAAGAAGTAGGGGAGTTCTGATTCCTTCTATTCTACTAGTTTTCCTTACTAGTTAGGCAACATGCATCATTAAGGTTGTGACAATTTCAAGGCACAGGGTGCCCAATCCCAGGCAAACAGAGTTTAGTCAGTTATGCTCTTCTTGTCAATTTTGTGGTCTTCCTCATTGGGGTCATTACGATGAAGGAATGGACAAATTCTTCAAGTATGGATAGGTAGGCCATCGCCTCAAGGATTGTCTGGTTACGGGGGAGAATAATATTCCTGTGGCTTCATCTTCTGCTCCTACACCTAGTAATGTTGCATCTACTTTTGTTATTGCTCCTGGTTCTAGTATTGGTTTGAACAGACTATATGCTTTGGTATCCTGACAGGAATCTGAGGCATCACTTAATGTCGTTACTAGTACGTTACAACTTTTCTCTGATGATATATATTTTTTGCAAGATTCGGGGTCAACTCTTTCCAACATGATTCTTTATGAGGCTGTATCTTTTGGTTTCAATCCAGAAGTTATTTTGGATTTTTTTTCTAGTTCTACCCAGTAGGTGACTCGATTATTGCTAAGAGAGTCTAAGGGGTGTGCGGTATCTGTTGGTGGCAACCAGAACTTGGTGGATCTATTTGAGTTTGGTATAGTGAATTTCAATGTCATTCTGGGTATGGATTGGTTAAAATCTTGTTACGCGTTCTTTGACTTTCAGAACCATAGGGTTATCTTTAGGTTCCCTTGTAAGCCAGTTATAGAATGGAAAGGTTATTCTTTAGCTCCTAAAGGGAGATTTATTTCTTATCTTAGAGCTCGGAGGTTAATCTCAAAAGATTTTCTATATCACTTGGTCCGAGTTAAAGATATTAACTCGGAAGGCCTTTATTCCAATCAGTTCTAGTGGTTAATGAGTTTCCAGTGGTTTTTCAGGATGATTTTCCTGGTGTTCATCATCATAAGGAAATAGAGTTTGGTATTGACTTGGTTCCAGACACTCATCTAATTTCTATTTCTCTATACAAAATAGCTCCGGCTAAGTTAAGGGAATTCAATGAGCAATTAAGGATCTTCTAGATAAAGGGTTTATTCATTCTAATGTATATTCATTGTGAACACCGGTGTTTTTTATGTGCAAAAAAGATGGTTTCCTCTAAATGTTCATTGACTATAGGGAGTTGAACAAGGTGACAGTCAAGAATGAGTATACCTTTCCAAGGATAGATGATTTGTTTCATAAGTTGTAAGGTGCTAAGTTTATCTTTGGTCTAGGTACCATTAGCTAAATATTAGGAATGTGGATATCCCTAAGATAAATTTTCATACTTGGTATGGGCACTTTGAGTTTTTGGTAATGTTATTTGGGTTGAATAATGCTCCGATGACATTTATGGATCTGATGAAAAAGGTTTTTCATTAGTATTTTAATCTCTTTGTTATTGTGTTTATTGATGACATTCTAGTTTATTCAAAAAGTGAGGTGGATCATGTTAATCACCTTCATGTGCTGTTGCAGATCTTAAAGAAACAGAAGTTGTATGCCATGTTCTCTAAATATGAGTTTTGGTAGAACGCTATAACTTTCTTAGGTCATATTTTTTATAGTGAGGGGATCATGGTGGATCCAAAAAAGGTTGCTATGGTGAAGAGGTGGTCTAGACCCACGACACTACCTAACATTTGGACCTTTTTGGGTTTAGTCGAGTGTTATAGGAAATTTAAGGATAGCTTTTCATTGATGGTTGCTCTTTTGACTAAGTTGACTTAGAAGAAGGTCAAGTTTTCTTGGTCGAATGCTTATGAATGGAGTTTCAAGAAGTAGAAGGATAAGTTAACTTCGACTCCAATTCTGACTTTACCGAAAGTCAATGATGGGTTCGTAGTTTATTGTGATGCATCTCAGGTAGGGCTTTGTTATGTGTTGATACAGTATAGGAAGGTGATTGCCTCTGCTTCCATGCAGCTAAAAGTGCATGAGAGGAACTATCCTACTCAGGATTTAGAAATATCGACGGTTGTGTTTTCTTTAAAAATATGGCAACATTATTTGTATGGTGTTTATATAGATATCTTTTTTAATTATAAGAGTCTACAGTACGTGTTCACTCAGATGAAGCTTAATCTCAATCAGAAGAGATGGCTTGAGCTTCTCAAGGACTATGATGTGAGTCCTCACTACCACCCAGGTAAAACTAAAGTGGTTGTTAATACTCATAGCAGGTTATCAATGGGGTGTTTGGCTCATGTAGAGGATGGAAAGCGGGAATTGGTGAAGGATAATCACCATTTGGCTAATCTTGGAGTTTGCCTCTTGGACTGCAAGGATAGTGGTGTGATGGTGCAAGAAATGGTTCGATCGTTTCTTGGTACATAAATTAAGGAGAAACAAGTGTTGGATCCTATCTTGATGAATATCAAGAGTGATGTTGGTGGGCAAAAGGTAATGGTATTTGAGATCAGTGGTGATAGTACTTTATGGTACCAAGGGAGGTTGTGTGTTCCTGATGTCGACGGGTTGCGACAAAGGGTTTTGGCTTAGGTGTATGAACCGTGCTATGTTGTTTATCCCGACTAAACTAAGATGTATCATGATCTCAAGGAGATCTATTGGTGGAAGGGCATGAAGAGGGATGTGGCTAATTTTGTGGCAAGTGCATGGTTTGTCAACAGGTTAAGGTTGAGAACATGAGTCCATGAGGGTTATATCAAGAAATTGATTTGCAGAATGCAAGTAGAAAATGATATATATGGACTTCGTTACCAATCTTCCTCGTTCTCAAAATCAATATGATTTGATTTGGGTCATAGTGGATAGGATGACTAAGTCTGCCCACTTTTTGTCAGTGTGGACTACCTTCTCGATGGAGGATTATGCAAAGTTGTATCTTTATGAGATTGTGAAGTTGTATGGGGTGCCTCTTTCAATTATTTCTAATCAGGGCGCATAGTGTAGATCTTACTTTTGGTGATCTTTTCAGAAAAGGTTGGGGACTAAGGTTAGTCTGAGTACTGCTTTTCATCCATAGGTGAATGGGAAAGTCGAGAGAACTATTCAGACATTGAAGGATAGTCTTTGGGCTAATGCAATTGATTATAGTGGAAGTTGGGTTGAGCATCTGCATTTTTGGCAGAGTTTTCTTAGAACAATAACTATTATTTTAGTATTGGTATAGCCCCTTTTGAGGCATTGTATGTTAGGAGGTACAGATCTCCTATTGGTTGGTTTGAGCTTAAGGAGGCGGTATGTTGGTCCCAATTTGATTTACCAGGCTATGGAGAAGGTAAAAATTATTTTGGATTGGCTTAAGGCTACCTGAAGGCCCCAAAGTCCTATGCGAATGTTTGGCGTAGAGACTTGGAGTTTAAGGTTGGTAATAAGGTTTTCCTCAAGGTATCTCCCATGAATGGAGTAATGCAGTTTGGATAGAAAGGGAAGCTTAGTCCCCGGTATATTGATCCTTATGAAATTTTATGGAGAGTTGGTAATGTTCCTTACAAGTTGGAGTTTCCTTCTAGCTTAAGCTTGGTACATTCGGTCTTTCATGTTTCCATGTTGAGAAAGTGCATTGGTGATTCTTCTACAATTGTTCCTTTAGAAGGAGTAGGTCTCACCGTTTCTCTGTCTTATGAGGAAATCCCAATTGAGATCTTGGATAGGCAGGTTCATCGGATACGGACCAAGGATGTGGCTTTGGTTAAGGTTCTGTGGCAGAACCATAAGGTGGAAGAAGCTATATGGAAAAAAGATGAGGACATGAAGACAAAGTATCCACATATATTTTCTGCTCTTCGGATTCATATAGAAGGTATGTATCTTTAACATATCTTTATTTTTCGAGTTTGTTAAAGGAAATAATAATATCTTTGACACTTTATTTTCAAACTTTGGTAAAAATTAGGGATATATTTGACAATGTAATGACATGTGTATGTGGTTTCCCCTACCTTTTCTGTCATTCGGGGATAAATGTTCCTAGTCAGGGAGACTATAACACCTGCAGTTTTGACCCTTAGAAAATTTCTTGGAATTCTGGTCTCTGGACCCAATACAACTTATGAGTACAAGCCGTATGTTGGGGTATAGATTGTAAGGTTCAATCGTATGTTGACCAGTGCTGGATGGTAGGATGGATTTTGGCTAGTAGAATGGATATGACTTAGGGGTACGGGTCGTATTGGTAGTATGGATCATTTGGTTCCTTAACTTAATCTTATACTTGGTTACTTAGGTTGGATCTGGGAACGAATATCTCACCATGAGCAGTAAGACAGGGTATGAGTCGTACAAAGGACTTGTATGGTGGATAGTGTCTAAATCTTCCTTGGTTTTAAAACTACCAAGGGTACAGATGAAGTTTACGGATCGTATGCTTCAACTACGACTTAGTTGGATGAGTCATATGCTGGACAGTGTGGGATCCAATGGTTGAGGCCATGACACGAGTGGAGGGTACCAATCATATTAGAGAGTATGACTTGTGAGGGTCAATCATACTCCTAGAATAGGATTTTGTGCAACTTAAATGAGGGTATTCTGGACATTACCTTTTTAGAAGTCTATTTACCCTATTATTCAATTAATTAACACTTAGAAACTCTTATAACACATTATATAATTATCTCAAAAGGTTTTAGGAAAGGGATGCTAGAGTTTCAACTAGATGATTAATTTCGAGCTTGTTTGATGATTTCTTTCTATCATCACCTTGGTTTAAGGCATGTACTCTTCCCTCATTGTTAATTCTATTAAAAAGCATGGGTTTTTATGGATGTTTCATGACTTCATTGATTGTATGGATTTTGTTTTCAAATATGAATTGGGATTTTTGATATCAAATAATTGGTTCTGGTTTCCCAAGATTTTAATTATGCTTTATGTGCATTAATGGTGGTTTTAGATAATCGGATTACATGGGAATGGTTAAATGGTAATTGTAATTGGTTTTGGTTATATTATTCCCCCAATGTGTTTGATAAAATGCCTATAATAATGTTTTCATTGCATTGAGTACTTTTAATGGAACTCTTGCTTATTTTAAAACTTCGTAAAGGAACTATGCATGGTTTAAATTGATTGAAAAGGTAAATGGTTAAATGGTTATGCTTCTGGGGAATATGGAATCCCATAAGTGGTTTAATATGATAAATGAAGGGCACTTGCAAGTATGGTCGATATGAAAATACTACCGCTACATGGCCTTGGTTAATAAATGGTAAATGTATTGGTTGGTTGTTTGCTAATGGTTTTAATTGGGATGTAATGGTGGATAAATAGCAAACCATGGAAGGTGGATGTCCCGGGGGGACCAAAACTGGAAACACATATTTTTCAAAGTGAGGTTGGTCTTGGTTACCCTGTGCATAATGTCAGACTATATTTTAGGGGGATATACTAGTCATCCCAGGTTTTCTTCCTTGGTTATGCTGCGACACACACTAGGGCCCTTTCAGTAGGGGGATTTGAACCAATATAGCCTGTGGGTGGTTTAGGATGGTAAAGCTACACAATCCAAGTAAAGGTTTTAAATGCATGCTGAACCCAGTCCCCTTTCCTGGCATGGTTATATATATATGTATGGTTGTGGGAATATGGATGGTTTTACTTGGTTTTATAAATGACATTATTTTTTCCTTCTCTTGAGTCATGCTAGCATTCACCCATTAACTCATTTACTGGCGGTTGTACACCCACACTATGGAGGAACTGACTATTCCACTTCTCCTACAAAGTGATTGACTCGAGGATCAGTATTTGGACTAAAGTGGTAAGCTTCCATCCTTTCGGAAGTCTCCGTTTCATGTTATGGATATTTCTAGACATTTTGATTTTATTTTGGATATTGATTTTTCCCATGGTTGGGGGCATGTCCCAACAAAATTTTATTACTCTTTTGGTTAGAGGCTTTGTGGTACTACTACGGGTTGGAATGGGCGGGATCACTATTGGTGTCGACCTTGGCGTTGGAATAAGCTAGTGGGCTGACATCATTGGACATAACTTCTCACTGTTCCATCGTATTTTATTTTAGAATTAATTATAGTAATTTTGGAACTTATTTGGTTATTTCCTGGTTTATGGCGTTTGGAATCGTTTGGTGGACTCGATTGGGTCTGTCACATTTGTGATCCTATCCCAGAGTCTTAATGTAAGTTGTTACACTATCTTGTTATATGCTAAAAATTCATCCAACTCAGAGTAGGCGGCTGGAGATCCGATTGGGTAACGGGGGTGATCTCTAGTCCCGGTTGGACTTGGGTCTCCCAATATGAAAATACCCCTGGTTAGGTCATGTTAACTATGCATTTCCACAATATGACAGTCATTTATATAATCCTCAAAATCTTTAACGTTAACAAGTATAATAGGATTACCCCTTAGTTTGTCCTCATGATGTAACGTGTAGTTAAAATCACCAAGAACTATCCATGCCATATTACAACCTTTGCTAATCAGTCTCAAATGATTCTATAACTCCATCCTCTCATCTCTTTTATTAAAGCCACACACAAAAGTATCAAGGCATTCAAGTTGCATAGGAATGTACTTCACCAAACAAGTAACTCCTTGAGTTGTTTCCTACTTAATAAAAACATTACACCAGTTTTATCTTTAACCAATCGGTATTCTTCCATTATAATGGGATTGATGAATCATAAAACAAGACCACCCTCCAAACATGTTATCAGTTTTTCCATCATTTTATTCACCTTGATTCTCATTTCCAAAAGTCTAATCAAGTCTACCTCTAGTTAGAGCAAGAAGCTTCACCTCTTTCTACTTTAAGAGGACATTAAGGGCCCTAGTATTCCAGCTAAGCAACTTAACCATGACCCCTTGGGGATAGATGGCCCCATCACCAACTTTAGTAGTTTGTGTTTGACTGTGCCTACAGCTTTCTCCCAACTTGTTGAATTTGTTTAAAGTTGTTACAGGCTGTATTTTCCAAGAATTGACACGCGTATCCCTTTTATAACCCCCTACTACTCTTTTATTATTTACATCCCTCTTTTTTTTATCTTCAACAATCTTATCCAATTCTTGTCCAACCTCAGGTGTTGCATTCTCAGTTATCGCTTAAGTTTTATTTATCCTACAAACCTAGGTATTATGCTAATGTTTCTTGCACCTATAACATATAGTAGGCCCTCAATCATAGCATACTTATTTTTCAATCACATTTTTATTTTTATTTCTAAACATGATCTTATTTAGTAGTTGTTTGCCAATTTACAATTCAACAAGAAAGTTTGAAAATGGAGTCTAATCTTCTGCTCACTGTTCTTATCCACCTTTAAAGGCTTGCCAACGAGACTTTCTATCTTGCTAAGACTCTTAGCACTTCAGTTGTAATCGAACACAGGTATTTACACCCATATTGACATTAAAAATAGTTCTTATGTTGAAAAATCCATATTTGAATTTAAACCTTTCACTATCTAGGGTTTGTTATCAAAATGATATATACCGCCTTTCAATACTTCTTCCTTCCCTTCTGAACTATTAAATTGTATCACTAAGACACTTTTCATTATTGTTGTCTTATCTATACCTAGGTTTCCCCATTTTATCTAAACAAATACATTCACAACAATAAATAAGGGTAGACACCTAACAAATAACACACTACACCATTTCTCCAATACTCTACCTCCGAGGTAATGTCCTCTTCATCAATATCCACCATAGACGCCTCATCTGCCTTATGAGGTTTGATATAGTCTAACTTATGTCATCCAAATTACACCTACTAAAAAGATAAAGAGGTGGCTAAATAAAATATAGAACCCAACAAGGTTGGGTTCGATTCCACAGAGAATGCGATTAAATTCTACCAAGTGTTTGTCTACGTAATTGGAAAATAAGTAAAAGAGGGGGAATTTTTTAAAACAAAATAGAAATATTAACAAGTGTTGATTTCTTAGATTTATAATCAATATAACGAAGACACTAGGTCTATGTTCCCTGATAACTTCATAACTCCATCGGCTCTCCATACTTTAGTGATATCTGATGGTACTCGACATGAAAAATCGATAGGTTATGTATCATCTAACAAGTCTTGTTGTTGATTCACTATTCCTATAAAACACCTTTGATACAAACCAGGGTAGATATAGGATGAGTTCCAATGTATGAACTCATTATAAATCAATCAAACCCTAAGAAACAATAGTACATGCCAACTATCCTTCGAGAATTACCTTGTACTTTGAATGCTATATTGTTAATACGTCATAGTTCCCACTTCTCTATTTGAAGTGTTTAGCTACTCATAATTAAAAGAAAAGAAGAAGAATTCATGGATGAAAACATAGTTATGAATTTACAATAATAAGAAAACTCCAAAATCTCAACTTGAATTAAAATCGTAAAATCAATATTTGTGAAATCACAAGAATATTTCTTAGAATCTCACAATATAATGTTGTAAAATATGAAAGAGCATGTAAAAAGTACAAAAACCCTATAGAAGTATTTTATATAAAAAATAAAACCTATCCTTAATATAATAGGAAAGCAGAGTCAGCACTGATACACGACCCAAGTCACGGCCTATGAGGCCTTCTCACGGTCCATCATGAAGCCCCTTAGGTGTTCGAAATTCTTTTCCCCTGAGACATGCCATGGATCTTGGATTATAGCATGGTCTGTATTCTCTTCTATTGGGTTTGAATTGGAAAAATTCCACCATTCTCATGTTACTTTCCACAATCCACACTATGGGTCGTTGACCTCCCAAACGACTTATCAGGATGCCCGTTGCTTATGACTTGGGATCCTCTTGCTTGGATCACTTTTCAAGACTAAGACCACAGTGTGTGAGTCTCTACTATGGCCCATTAGGTCTTCCGTGGGACTTTTCTTGTAGATTTCCTACTTCAAGTTCTTCCACCTACTTTTTTCTATTAAACTAAACACAAAACACATTATTACTCACTAAACATACCCTTGCACTTTAAATATTCCTCATTTTAAGCATCTTAAGTGTCGTGAATTCATGACACATCAACACCCTCAACTTAGAGCATTTGCATGTCCTTAGGCAAATAAAATAAATCAGACTCACTAAGATGCTTAACTTAGAGAAACACCAAGATCATACAATAGTAACTTTTACAAAACCAATTTTCATGCATGAAAACCACTTTAGTATTATCAACATCCTCCAAGTTAAGCAAAATCAAATAATGTAGCATATATGCAATACAAGTACTTTAACCCAATAGGATTATGACATGGCATTACATTATAAGTAGAAAACTTAACACTTAGACCAATACACTTCCTAAAGAAGCAGTAACTAGACTACAACCGTTATCCCCTCGCAGCAAAGTAGTCCCCGATTCACTCACTAGATGCAATGAATTTACTAAATAGGATGAAATCAAATATCTCACACTCAAAACAATGTCAGGTCATATGTGTTTGATTCCATAGGCTTGCCTTGATTTTTTATGCTTCAATATTCTAACAATCGAGTTAGGATCACTATAAGTCTTTTCTAGGTTTGTAACGTAGGCTTGGTGATGAGTATGGTATATTTAGGTACAATGACTTATTCCTCCTTGGCACTACATTACTTTTGGCTCCACTTTCCCATTGCCTCATATTGTTCTCCCTTTTCCTCCGTTTCATTTCATTTTTGACTACAAGTGTAGTTTTATTTTAATAACTCACTAAATTTTCTTGCTCATACTGTACCAACTATTTTTTTCTTGACTACCAATTATTAATATCCACTTTCTATGCACCACTACACAATAGTAACCTTCAAATTTGACAATTTTCCTGAGTTGAGGTACACAATGTCCAAAGAGGGACCAGGGCCAAACAAGGTTCACTGTATAAATTTAGAAGGTGAATCAGGTAGTTCAAACAAAAGGTCTATTAAGGTGCAAAATTTGGGTCCAATGGATACATGATCATTTGATAGGTCATTTAAGTTATAGTGTACATTTTCAAAGACGACTTATGTTCCTTTCCTAACTTCATATCCTACAACTTTAGTGATATTAACCAGGGAAGTTCTAGATTGCACACACACGCCGAATAAGTAGAAACCTTACTCACTCATGGATCAGGGCTTTTATCACACCATGCAAGGTCGGCCAGGTTATCCTACTAACAACACTATTGCCATATCTGGATCCAAACATTGGTTACAATAAAGTACATGTAAACCCTAACAAAATATCAGAATGGTATCATTTTAAAATTTTTAAAGTACATGAAATAGGTTTGTATGCTTTATTAAATTTGATTAAACCAAGCTTTCCCATATTACTCTAAGTTACTAAGAAAATGATAAAACAACACAAAAAGTAATTTAAAACACATAAACATGTCTGTTCTAACTATGATATAATAGTTACGAGAAAAGAAATATGATAATAAAAACCCTCTATTGTGGTATACCCCCACCCCCAACTTTGAAATCATGCAATATCCCCATTGCAAAAAATCAAAATAATATAAAACTAGAGTAATGGACATACTGTGGCACTCCAAATGCAAGTGTCTAGTGTTTGTGAAAGAAGTATCTCTAATAGAACTCTTAAAGTATCCAAATCGGTACTAGGGATGGCTAACACACTCAATGGTTTAGGCATTCTAGAATAGTCATCAGTTGTAGAAGTAGTGGCACTCTCACGTACCATAGTCTATCTCTCAGTAGGGAAAAAATCATTAGGCCCTATCTCAAGTGTGGCACAGTGCTTGAGGAGGCCCTGTATTTCACTGCCTTAATATTCTCTCTCTCTCGCTCTCTTTTCTCTTTTATCTAATGATCCTCAACTCTAAACTCCTTAGAAGCCTATCTTAGCATTTTTTCTTCAACATCCTTGGGTTTGCTAGGGACCCCGAATTTATCATGATAGCATTTTTCCTTATTACAGTAATAGCTAGGGGAAACAGTTGACCAAAGATCACCAATCTCATTGGTTACAACCAGACTCTCAAAGAACTACATCAATAATTCTATAGTAGTTTGGGTAGAAATAAGGTCTGGATTAGAAGAAAAACAACTACCTCATTTTTCAATGCATTAAACTATGTTACTACAGACTCAAACTTTAAAGCTTTAATAAGTGATATGCACCTCCAAAGTATCAATTCATTCCTGCAATTCCTCAATGGACCTCCATTACTTTATACGGAGTTTGTTTTCTAGATCATCCATCTTATTATGCAATGTCATCCCTATCGATGAAGTCATGAACAATAGTTTTATGGTAGTATCATGCTGCTGACCTATAAGCTTCACTAGAAACTCATACAGGATAGTGACAACACCACCAATAGAGATGAGAGTAGAAGATGTAGTTGTTGATGGAACCTCCTCACTCTCAAAATATTAATTATCATTATGTGTTATGGGAACACCCGTAGGCACTACTACTTTGAGATCCTTAATTAGGGCAGCTAAATAGTTGGACTCACAACCAACTCTCGTCGAAGTATCATAGGAATAATCCTAGACTATTCATTGGGTTCACCACATCCTTGATCTGTGTAGTATTTGTTACCTTTTGCACTTCAGTGCATTTGTTTGTGTGATGAATAATAGGCCAACAAACCTCATTTATAGCTCTTTCTTGTATCTCTGTGGCTATAAGTCTACCCATATTCAGTGCATATATAGACATAACTCACACAACCAGTGATACCTACTTTGGACTCAATATATTATCATTTTCTATTGGCCACAACCTACCTCTCACCACTGGATACAAAAATTTTGTAGGAAAGATTAAAGTTGCCTTAGTAATTTTGGTTGACTGTTCTTAGACCCATGGTGCCTCAAGATCCAGTGTAGCAATAGTATTGGAAATCCAGTGCATGATGTACTTTTGTTTAGTTGGATCAACCATTCTAGTCACATCAGTCAAAAGGTGTATGTGTTGCTCAAATAAGCCTATCTTTGCCGGAGGAATATATACAGGACTATGTAATCAAGATAGATGCTTCTGAAATGTTCACATCTGTTCCTCAAACTCTAACACTAACAAGTGGTCGTAGTTGGGTGGGATTCATCTTTTTCTTTTTCTTTGATATGTCTCACACTAAATTTAGAAATGTTGTTGCATAGGTAGTTGACACGACCCAAACCAGGGCTTTGTCGTAATAGGCATCCCAAGTCCAACCAGGAACGAGGACCGCCCATCCCAACCATCTAAATGCATACCTTGAGTTGGACGAATTCTGACCATACAAAAAGATAGAAAACTAGCTCAACCTGAGACTTTGGGATAGGTCCATAACCTTGACAACCCAAACAAGTCCAACCGTCCAATACCCAAGCGATAACCAAAACCGTAAACCAATCCATACGTACCATACCAAATGAGTTCCAATATAGATATATAGATAATATAAATAAAAATAGGATGGAACAATTATAAATTCAGTCCAATAGTATTAGCCCTAATACCAATGCCAATACTAAGGTTGACTCCTCTACCAACACCGCCCATTCAAACCTATTGTTGTCACATGAAGCCTCTAACAAAAAAAATAATATCCGATTGGGACATACCCCTAACCATAGCAAAAAATAATGTATATGGAATGACAAAAGTATGTAAAAACATCTATAATATGAAATAGAGCTTTCCAAAATATGAAAGCTCACAACTTCAATCTTGCCGAGCTGAACCCGAATTTGATTACTAAGCAGGAGGAGTAGAATGGACGGTTCCTGAATTGCATGAGGATACAGCTGCCCGAAGATGGGTTAGCATGTGAACGCTAGTAAGTACTCAGATAAGGATGAAATAATGCCAACCTTACAAAGTAAACCAACCATATACATTCACAACCATACATACATATATATATATATAACTATGCGGGGAAAGGGAACTGATTTTAGCATTCCATTAAATCCATTAACCTGGGTATGTTTACCTTAACCATCCTAGAACCACCTATGGGCTATATGGGTCCAGTGTAACCCCCTGAATGGGCCCCAATGTGTATAGCCGCATAAACTGGAGATACCATAGGAGTAGGGGATTCTCGAGTACCCTTTTCTCTCCATGATATATATGTACAAGTATACTTTGGGGTATACTGTGTACCCTATAAGTATCATAGATTGTTGTCATGACCAATCCTTATATCGATAAACATGAGTTTCCAGTGTCTATCCATTGGTCTCACACTTCACAGTTAGCTATCACACCACGTCATTATTGACCAATTAAAACCATTACCACACAACCGAACCACTATTCCATTTATTATTAACCAAAGCTATAAGTAGTGGTATCGTCATACCAACTATAGCTTGCAAGTAATATCCTTATCCAACCTTTTATATAAGAAGGGATTCCTATGTAACCATAGATTACATTGTTAAGTTGACTTAGAGGAATCCCATATACCACACAAGTGATCATTGTTATGCTTGCTTGGGGGATTCCTTTATACCTCACAAGGCTTTCAATTAGACCAAACAAGACCTTACCATTTAACTATTCCAACCTATTTAAACCATTTATACCATTTAGGATTCCAATACCAAGTTATACCAGCAATAGTTCTATTAAAAGTCCAACAATGTAGTACAAGCATTCTCATGGGCATTTTATCAAACATATTGGAGGAATAGTGTTTCCATAGCCAAAACCAGTACTAATTAACCTTTCCCGTGAAAACAAATGTCAAAACCACCATTAAAATGTTTAAATCCATAAATAAAACATGGCAAAACCATAACCAAGAATTTAAAACCAAAAACCCCAACATATATTTGGAAACCCAAACCATACAATAATTATGCTATGAAAATAATTCATAAAACATGCTTTTAGTTGGAACTAATAATGAGGGTGGAGTAACATTCCTTAGATTGAGAAAAAGATGAGAAGAAATTACCCCTATGAGCCTCAGTTAACCACCTTGAAGGAAACCCTAGCTTTTTCTTAACCCAAGAGCTTTGAGAGATTTTGGGAAAGTTTAGAGTGTCTAATTGATTGTAATAGGTTAATGAATCCCTAAAAAGTGTTTTAAGTTATGGGGTCCCAAGGATTTATAAGGGGAAATGACCAGAATACCCCCACTTAAACTGTATAAAAGTCCAGCAGTAGGGTGCGACCACCCCCATATCTGTACCCTAGGGTACGAGTGGTACGTTCCACTCGTACCCCAAGCATAATCCCATTCCCCCACACTGACCAAACTACTACTCCAAAGTCCCACTCTTACCCAATTATATAATTGGTACGCATAAACCATACCTAGGCAGAATAAAATCAAAGGAGATTTGACACTGTCCATTATACAAGCCAACGGTATGACTTTTACCCAATCTTATGGCTCATGGTGAGCCACTCGTAGTCTTACCCAAAACCAATCAAACTTACTAACCAACATTGGTCAACATACAACAAAGATTATACCAACCATATCCCATCATACGACTTGTACCCCTTAGTCATATTATTCCAAAAACTAGTAATCCAGGAGATTTTCTAAGGGTCAAAACCTAAGGTGTTTCAGTCTCCCCAACTAGGATCATTCATCCCCGAATGACGGACAAGGTAGTACAAGCATGAATTACAATATAACCATTCCAACCTTTAACTAATGTTAGAAAAGAAGGATGCAAGGAAATCAACCTTTTCTTAACCAAGTTTGAAAACAAAGATGTGATCAAGAATGCATACTTTCCGCACAAATATCCAGCGAAAAAACAAATATGGATACTTGGACTTGTGTCCTCTTCTGCTTCCTAAGTAGCTTTTTCCACCTTGTGATTTATCCATAGAACCTTAACCAAAACTATACCTTTGGTCTGCAATCGATAAACCTGCCAATCTAAGATCTCAAGTGAGATCTTTTCATAAGATAGAAAATATGAGATACCCAATTCTTCCAAAGAAACAATCAATGAAGGATTGCCTATACACTTTCTCAATATAGAGACACGGATACTAGATGAATAGAGCTCAAACTAGAAGGAAACTACAAGTATATGCCATACAACTAACCCTCCTAAAAACCATATAATGATGACGGAACAACCATGAAACACAAAAACTAGCTAACAACACAAGAACAATAAAAGAACAATGGGAATGACAACATGATAGCCACACAAAAGCACCACAAGTCAGGAACACACTAACAAAAAACAAAGACAAATATTGCAAGAAAAATGAATGATAGGCAAGATGACATAAGGAATTATGAAGAACAAGAACCCAAACATGTATAAAAAATAAAAACCCTTAAAATCCACAAGTACAAACACTAATCTTCTTATGGTGAATGCTAAGGGAATCAACTTCACCTTACAACCACTGTTTCTAAACAACGTACAATATCTACTTTTCCAAGCCCTACACTAAAGATGGCTTTTCCAAGCCCTAAACTAAGAACTACACTCTCAAAGAGAGAGAGAACTTTCACTTTCTCAAATATTCATCCTCAAAAACTAAAGAGAAATGACCTAATAGAAGACTATTTATTGGCTAGCTTATTACATAACAAAATGGCTAAAATACCCTTAATGAGAGGGGTGGCCTTGGTGTGTAAATTAGGGGCTTCCTTGGAGTGTTTTGGAGTTTTTAAAGTTCTTCAAAACACTTCAACACTTGTGCTCTCAATTAATTATCAAGGCAAGCATCCAAGCAACCCTCCACACATCGATTTTCTCTCTTGAATGCCAAAATGGGTCCTCCATGCATTCTTTTGTGTCCTCGAGGTGACTAAATCTTGAGTCTTTAAGTGTCGGCCTCCAATGATGTCATCAAAAGCTTTGATGGCTATTTGGCTCGTGTCACCCTCCCTTTCTTAAAATGGATTCGGCCTCAAATCCATACCCTACAAAACAAAGGGAGGACATGAAAACACAACTTCCTCAAGGTATGAGGGTTAGGATTAGCGTAAACAATTATTTCATCATAGAAAGGTTGCACAAACTTGAAATATAACCAATGATCCTTTGAATTAAATGTTAAAAACTCAATGAAAAATGCACAAAGGATTTGATTATAGGAATCACCAAGAGATAAGGTAACTATAAAGGTCCTAATAGCATCACATGATCCAAAAGGTAGAATTACCTCCATCTTATGAGCCATAAGACATAATTATTTCACTACCTCTTAAAGAGACTGCAGTAATGGTGGTTCTTCAATTGGTTCTAAAGTCCATAAGAACCATATAGCATTATCACTCAAATAAGTGGACGAACTATCAAGTTTCCTACCTCTATATAATAAAAGTATAAGATTAGCATAGATATCATTATAATCAAAGAGGTAGTATAGAAATGAATTATGTGTAAAGGCATACATGGCCGAAGACAAAGTATTTAAGCATGTACACATTCTTCCTTTCGAACACATAGAAAACTTGGCATCGACAAGTTTGGATTCACTCAACTTAAGCACAAGGGTGTCAAAAAAAGATGCACAATTAGAAGCATTTCCCTAAAAAGTCAATGACATCTTTGCTCTTAGGTTTTCAAGATTGACTACACATTCCTTACCCTTAAGAGTACTCTCATCTTACAAAAAGAGCTTTTCATCTTTAGGAGGAATATTGTCACACCATAGTGGGTTAGGGTATAGGCTATAGCTTTCAAGACAAGCTATACCTTAAGCATTATTATCGCCATTAGGTTTATTAGGAGTGATTGTACCATCTTCAAATAAGACATTATACCTAAAGAGAGAAGGGTCTATCCCACGGGCAGATTTTGAACAAGAAATATCACTCTCAAAAAGTTTCTTACCAAGTTTCAAAGATGTTGCAAATACATGATTATCCCTATGAGCCAAGCAATCATTAACATCTTTACCACAAAACAAGCTCACGGGTTCACTCCTATTCTTTTGATCAACATTTTCAACATCATCACACACTTGAGATTCATTAATCATATCACAAGCATTCTCAAGTGGTTGGAAATTTTATACACAAGTTTATGAATACAATTTTCACAAGATGATGTATTTTTATTCAACACAATGGATTTAACACTAGGTGTACATAAATTGATCTTACAAGAAGAGTTAATTAGATCATCAATAGGATCTACTAGTGTAACCACACGCAAAAAATATATATCATCATTAAAAGGCAAAGAATTAATAAACTCACATGTAGGCAAGCTACTACTTACACTCAATGGGCTACTAGCCACACAATCATTATTCACATGCACAAAAGTGTAAGAGTTAGCTATTTTACCTTAAAGTTCTTGAGTATATTCTTCTTCACCTTGGTGTGAAGGCCCCCCACAAACTTCGGCAACAACTACTCTTCAACAGTGCTCTCCTCTACTTTCTATGTTGGTACCTACCTAAATATCCTTAAAAATAGAAGGACAAACAATGATAGATCGGTTTTTTGGCAACCCCCTCACTTCATTCCTCACAACCTCTCTCTTTTTCACTCTCGAATTGCAAACTTGCACACCCTTACTCCTCTCAATCTTTTGTCTCTCATTTTCATTCATATTAGAGTAAGTGAGCACTTTTCTTTGTGAATTTAGAAGAATGGATGTCATGAGATGATTTCCCCATCGACCTCTTACAATATTAGGCTAATTTTGCACATTTGGAACTTTATGTTGGGCAAACCAATTGGAACCAAAGGTTACATGACCATATGTCAAGTGAAAAATATCACACCACACCCTCTTATGTTATTCAAATTTGAAAAAGACAACTTTCACCCTCTAGTAATCTTAAACCTATTCAAGGAATATGGAGCAAGTAAAGGTTCTTGAAATAACCCCAAATTGTCAACCATGGATGGAAAGATGTAGTTTTAATAACACCTATCATCTAGCATAATGAGGCAGCCTAGAACCCCATAAATGATCACCTTTCTAGAGTGAACACTCCTTTTTGGATATACATTGTAAGGCACATGAGTACCCTTCGGATTTAGAGATGCATTCCCTCTTCTTCTTATGGGACAACCTCCACTATAGCTAGTATAACCATTCACACACTTCGACCTTGATAAGAAGTACTATAAGGTGAAGAATATGAATTTTCATACTCCACATGTGCACTCTCACCATAGCTCTTATAAGCTTTATGAACTAAGGGGTTATACCTTACACTAATTCTAGGTTCCTCTTGGGAAGTGCAATACTCCCCAAACATCCCATTTTCATCATAAAACTCATCACAATGTGAGCCACTATTTCTATATTCACCATAAGCACTAGGCTCTATATTCACCTTATTTTCCCCCTCAAACTTGTAATCCTTAAATCTGCCCATGCCATGATCATGGCTATTTTCATAGACCCCGCAATCTCCAACAACTTCATAGCCATAAAATCCCTCACTACAAACATTGTCTCCCATGTGGTAGTCATAATAATCAATGGCTATCAAAGATATGTTGCTCTTATAACACCTCATACCTATAAAATGCACAAACAAGATTAGTGGTAAAAAGCTCCTCACCAACACTTGTATGTACTCACTTTTATGATCCCCACAATTGAAGCGGTGAATATTGAAAGGTTCTTATACTCTGCTAGTCATTAAGATGTCAATCCTACTTAGCGGCTAGAATAGATTCTTGTTTGATCGACTCTAGACACAAAAACAAAAAAAAATCAGCTTACGAACTTGAAAAAAAAATTATGATGAATTAAAAATAAGAAAAGCACACAAATAACGAAGACACAATGGAAACAGATTCAAAACTGATTCACAATCTAGTAGGTGATTTCTAGTTGCTAATTAGTATTTGAATCAAAAAATGAAACTAACGAAACAAAGAAAAGAAACTTAGAATCTAAATTTGAGCTTCAAGTTTTTTTTAAACTTTAGTGACATGACATTTAATGATATGGCAGTTTGGTGATGTGGAAATTTGGTGACATGGCAGTTTGCAATTTGGATTGGTCAAATTTTAATTTGGATGAGTGGAAAAATCTGTTTTGGTAGGGACAAACAATACTTTGGAGCCCTTTTCAAAATTTCAAAAGACTTGACTTTTTTCCTTACACCTTTTTAGCAAGACAACTTTTAAAAGTCTTTGTCTCCTTTCCTTTTTTTGTAAGTCTTGGAATATCCCTTTTTTTCCTTTTTGGCAACAAGACTTTGATTGCCTTTTGCTCCTTTTCTTATTTTGTGTTGTCTTGGAAATGCTTTCAAGACAAACAATGACTCTCTCTCTTTTCACTTAACTTTTTAGATCAAACCACTAGTTTGGAATGCTATTGTTCAACAACTTATGACGAATATGAAGAACATTCAACAATGGTACCTAACCCAAATGAGCTCGGAATTAGATGATTTTGGTTATTTTTGCACATGTTGAACTCCATAACAACATCAACATATTTTTAAGCCACAATACCAACAACAACCCTTCTAATTTCGAGATTCACCTTTCTAGTTTCTTCTACCTTCAACTCAATAATGGTGAATAACTCAAAACAACCTGGATTAAGATCAAATCCAAGATCTAGACTCTCTTAGTGTTAGGGAACAACGTTCTAACACTAGAAACAAATAGAACACACAAAAATCTCCTAAATCTAATTCTCAAATTTTGGCCAAAACATAAAAATAGGACAAAATTCTTTTTTTTAGACTTTCGACTTTTCAACACATTTTTTATTTTCAAGTTAACAAGACAAAGAATGATTTTGTAGGAATGAAATCAACCCTTGATCTGATACCAAATGATAATGGAACAACCACGAAACACAAAAACAAACCAATAACATAAGGACAACAAGATAACAATGGGAATGACAACACCATAGCCATACAAAAACACCACAAGCCGTGAACACACTAACAAGAAACAAACACAAATATTGCAAGAAAAGTAAAGGATAGGCAAGATTAGATAAGGACTTATGAAGAACAAGAACCCAAATGTGTATCAAACATAAAGACCCTTAAAATCCATAAGTACAAACACCAGTCTTCCTACGGTGACTGCTAAAGGAATCACCTCACCTCACAACCATTGTTTCTAAACAACATACAATATTGGCTTTTCGAAGCCCTACACTGAAGATGGATTTTCCAAGCCCTAATTTAAGAACTACACTCTTAAAGAGAGAGAACACTCAATGTCTCAAATATTTATCCTCAAAAACTAAAGAGCAAATGACCTAATAGAAGACTATTTATAGGCTAGCTTATTACATAATAAAATAGTGAAAATACCCTTAATGAGAACGGCGGCCTTGGTGTGTCAATTAGGGGTTTTCTTGGACTATTTTGGAGTGTTTACTTCAAAACACTTCAACACTTGGTCTCTCGAAAAGTCATCGAGGAAAGCATCCAAGAAACCCTCTACCCACGGAATTGCTATCTTAAATGTACAAAAAGGGTCCTCTATGCATGCTCTTATGTCCTCGAGGTGACCAAAGTTTGAGACTTTAATTGTTGGCCCCTAATGATGTCATCAAAAGCTATGATGGTTGTTTGGCTCATATCACATAAGGACCAATTTATCGAGGACTGATCTTTCCCTTTTTCCCAAACCATATTACTCCCTTCATGGGTGAAACCTTTTGGAACACTCTATCCCCAACCTCAAACACCAAGTCCCTATGACTTAAATCTACATAGGACTTTTGGCGACTTTGGGTAGCCTTAATCCTATCCTAAATCACCTTTACCTTCTCCATAGCCTGATAAACTAAATTGGGGCCAAATATAGCTACCTCACTAAGCTCGAATCATCCAATAAGAGATCTACATCGCCTACCATTCAATGCCTCAAAAGGGGGCTATTCCAATGCTAGAATGATAGCTAGTGTTATAAGCAAACAATACAAAAGGTAGATGATCAACCCAGTTACCAGCACAATCAATCACACATATATGAATCATATCTTCTAATGTCTAAATAGTCCTTCCTGCTTTCCCATACATTTGCGAGTGGAAAGCAGTACACAGACCAACCATGGTACCCAACCCTTTCTAAAAAGACCCAACAAAAGTGAGTTGAAAACTACGCACCATAATCAACGATAATTGAAATAGGTACCCCATACAACTTCACAATCTCATAAAGATACAATCTCACATAATCCTTAATCAAAAAGTTAGTCCTCACTGGCGAGAAGTGAGTTGACTATGTTATTCTTTCTACAATGACCCAAACTGAATTAAATTAATCCCGAGACCGAGGAAGACCGGTAAAAGAATCCATATTGATCACCTCCTATTTCTATTCTGGTAATTCAATCTCCTGATATAAATCCCCACACTTCATGTGCTCAACTTTCACTTGTTGACACACCAAACATTTGGCCACAAAATCAGCCACATCCTTTTTATACCATTCCACTAATAAATCTCTTTGATATCATGATACATTTTCATTGAACTGGGATGAACAACATAGCACTATTTATATGCCTCAGCTAATACCCTTTCTTGCAACCCATCGACGTCTAGAACACATAACCTCCCTCAATACCGCAAGGTACCATCACCATTTATCTTAAATACCATTACCTTTACTTATATCATCTTTGATATTTATCAAGATAGGATCTAGAATTTGTTTCTCTTTGATCTCTTTAACAAGAGATAACCGAACCATTCTTGTACCAATATAACACCATTTCTTGGAATCCAAAATGCAAACTCCAAGATTAGCCAAACAGTGAATATCCTTCACCAACTCTAGCCTCTCCTTATCCACGTGAGCCAAATTCCCCATGGAAAACCTACTAAGACCATTACCAACAACATTATCCTTACTTGGATAGTAGTAAAGACTAATTTCATAGTCCTTGAGAAGCTCAAGCTATCTCCTTTGCCTGAGTTTAAGCTCTTTCTGAGTAAACACATATTGCAGACTCTAATAATCTAATAAGATGTCCACATGGACTCTATACAAATAGTACAACCATATTTTTAACACAAACACCACCGCTAAAATCTCTAGATCATGAGTAGCACAGCTCTTCTCATATACCTTCAACTACTTAAAAGAAAAGGAAATAAACTTACCATACTGCATCAGAATGTAACCAAGTCCTAGACAAGACGTATTATAATAAACCACAAACCCCTCATTACCTTCAATCAATGTGAAAACCAGATCCAAAGTTATCTTATACTTATACTTCTAAAAACTACCCTTAAAAGCATCCGACCAAGAGAACTTTACCTTCTTCTGAGTCAACTTAGTCAATGGGGTAGCTATTGTCAAAAAACTTCCCATAAACATCCTATAAAACTCGGCCAAACCCAAGAAGCTCCGAATGTCGGTTAGAGTTGTGGTCTAATCCACTTCTTAACCACTACAACCTTTTGCAGGTCTACCATGATCCCCTTACCAAAAATAATATGACACAAAAAAGTGATAGCATTCAACCAGATCTCACATTTAGAGAATTTTTCATGTAACTGCTCCTCTTTTAAGGCCTGCAACACCACACAAAGGTGATTAGCGTGATCCACCTTACTCTTAGAGTACACCAGAACGTCATTAATGAACACAATGATAAAAAGATCAAAAACTGATGATAAACCCTATTCATCAGATCCATGAATGTCATTGGAGCATCAGTCAAACTAAATGATATAACTAAAAACTCAAAGCGGCCATACCGAGTACGAAAAGCTATCTTAGAGATATCCACCTCACTAATCTTAAGTTGATGATACCCAGACCAAAGATCTATCTTAGAAAAGAATTTTGTACCATGCAACTAATCAAACAAGTTATTTATTCTTCATAGAGGATACTTGTTCTTAATTGTCACCTTATTCAACTATCGATTATCAATACACATCCAACGGTAACCATTATTATTACACATAAATAACACTAGTGCACCCCACAGGTACATACTAGGATGGATGAAACCCTTATCTAAAAGATCCTTAAGTTATTTTTTAAGTTCCCTCAACTCAGTTGGAGCCATTATATGAGGAGAAATAGATATTGGACGAGTGTACAGAGCCAAATAAATCCCAAACTCAATCTCCTTATCTAGAGGAACACCAGGAAGATTATCCAAAAAGACTTCAAGAAACTCATTCTCCACCAAAACTGAATACGAAGAAGAACCTTCTGAGTTAGAGTCTTTAATCTGGACCAAGTGTAGAGACACCCTTTAGAGATTAACCTCCAACCTCTAAGATATGATATAAAACTTACCTTAGGATCTAGGTAACAACTCTCCCATTCAATAAACTGCTCACTAGGGAATCAAAAGGCAAACTTATGGGTACGACAGTCTAAGGATGCGTAGCATGAGTGTAACTAATCCATACCCAAAATAATATCCAAATCCACTATATATAATTCATACAAATCCCTCAATGTTTCCTTACATCCAATAAATACCACTCACCCTCTATAGACTCTCTTAACAATGATAAAGTCACCTATAGGGTTAGAAATAAAAACAGGATCGTAATAATATCGGGATCAAAACCTATAATGCCCCAGAAAATGGGTCCCAGAGTGTCACATGGTGCTTGGGGCTACGAGTAGCCCCAAGCTAACCCTTTGAGCCATTTTCATTCAGTTCAATAAAAATCAACGAGGTTTCCATAAATAACCTTCGAATATCAACAGAGTAAATATCATCCAAGAATAAAAGAATTTCAGAAATATAACAAAATATGACTTATTAGTCAACTCCCAACATCTATACTAGTATGACAAGCCTCTAAGAAAATCAATAAAACCAGCAAGCCGTTAAGAAATGCCCCAAATTGACTCATACTCATTTATCAAATGTAACCAATTCCGTGAAACTAACATCAGACATCACATCCCCGGAACATGAGGACTTACTTCAACAGAGGATGTAGAATAGCATGCCTGAAGAATCACTGTCAAACCTAGAACTGAGCACCTGAACCTATATTTCGAGAAAATGCAGCACACATTCGAAGATGTGGGTTAGTACATGGAAAGGAATCGAGTATATGGGGGTGTATGCAGTTGTATAAACATCATCATCATAAATATTTATAAGAAATATACATGATGTATGAAAGACTTACATATCCCGAAGAAAATCATCATAATCATGAGAGGATGAAATAGGTACAATAACACATGTAAGTCATCATATAATTTGTCAATCATTTTCAGTTCATCAAGAATATCAATTCTCATAATTTAAATATCATTTAAATCTTTTGAAAGAATAACTTTCACAATTCGACTTTCAAATCACTTCACCATTCACCATAGATACAGGGAAACACACACACACACTGGGAGTTCCTATAACCGACATAAACAATGTGAGTTACATAGAGTCCAACGTACAACCCTCGTTGGGGAGAGCCGTCCTATCCTTGCCATCAGAGTAGGACTATCGATATCAAATCAACATAAACTAGTGATCACTATATAAATCAGCCTCATGCTCACTCCTACGGGGGCACATAGTTCTAGGGAAGTAAGGTCGCTTTATACTCCCACTCGGTACTAAAGATTTCTCCCAGACTTAACTTAGATTATTTCAAAGACAATCCATAATTAAATAATTTTAGTAATATATAAATATACATCGGGAGCCATCATGCTTCCCATCTATAAAAATCAACCACGTTGTGGATTTCTTTTACACTCGAGTTCAAAACAACTCCATTAAGACCAAAAGGTCAAATCATTCAAAATATCTCAAATATTCAACATCAACGTGCTTATAACACAAACTTTCTCAAAAAAACAAATTTGCAATGGGAATTCACGACCCAAATATCAAAATCATGATAAATATCATTCAAGATTCATGCTTTATATCACCACACATGTAAATTCATCTTTCAAAATCATAAACATCAAGATTTCATAATAATCATCATAAGATATGGGTTCATGCTTCAAATTCATAAAAAATCAAATAATAATCATGCCTTTGTAAAGAAAATTACTTTTGGGCACAAGAACGAAAGAGAGTTCTTGTTGAAAAACCCCACAAACCTTGAATGATGAACTTTAGATCGATACTCGTTTTTGAGATGTTAATCATGCCATTGAATAATGGTTCTTGGAGTTCTTCAACTAGGAACTTGGAATCTTGAATAAATTTACAGAATTAATGGTGAACTTTGGAGGTTCTTGAAGTTGGATGTAGGAGCTTAGGGTTTTCTTTTTGAGGAAATTTGATGAAATATAACATATAATGCTTCTAATAGGCTTTATATAGGGTTTGGATGGATTTTGGGTGAGGGGGAATGACCAAAACGCCCCTAAAAATTAAATAATTCTCGAATCTGTCCTTTGGTGGACTGTTTTGATAGTCTGAAGTAGATCAACCATAATGTTTTACTCCGATATCCAAATTAGATGAAACCAATTTCATTAGAAAGAGCACTCTTATATCTTTCCATTGATATATAGTATCTCACCCAGATCATTCTATTCGAGGATTTATGATCGTTTGAAGTTGACCCAAAAATTAACTTTTGATAGGCTGAAGTAGATCGACCATAACTTTTTGCTCCGATAGACAAATTGGATGAAACCAATTTCATTGGAAAGAGGACTCGCAGAGCTTTCCATTGATATATAGTATATCAATCATATGATTATGTACAAGGAGTTATGATCGTTTAAAGTTGGAGAAAATATAGGCCAGGCCTCAGTACTTTTTCGTGCATGTTTACTATTCACTACTATTCATGGTTCGATCGGAATGTTCATAACTCATCGCTCGAGTGTCCATTTTGGATGATCCACATATCGTTGGGAAGATTATTTGATAATATACACAATGGTGGGTCATAATCTAAGACATTCCGCACGAAAAATTTATAATTCATTCTAGAAGATAGAACCTAACAAGTGTATGCACAATTTCAACGAAAAATTTCCCAGGGTATTACATCATTCCTCCCCCCCCCCACCCCCGGAAACATTCGTCCTCAATGATGCTATACATGGTAAGATTAGATAGTGAATAGAGCATACATCTGAAACCATTTGTTAGAATCATCACCACATCGTTTCTCACTCCGAATGCAACATAGAATGCATAAATTCAAGAAACTACAGCTGAACACATAATAAATGACAGCTGAACTACTTCAACTTTTATCAAAAGTGCATGATTTAAGAAAGAATGGTACCTTCGGCTTGATCGGAGTTTGCAAAAAATAGATGCGGGTACTTGGATTGCATATCTGTCTCAGCTTCCTAAGTTGCACCCTCAACAGATTGGTTTCGCCATAACACCTTGACCAAGGGAACTTCTTTGTTCCTTAGTCTTCAGACACTGAAATCAAGAATCTCAATAGGAATCTCATCAAAAGAAATATTTTCTTGAATGTCAGCACTCACAAAGGAATCCACTACCACAGCATCGCGAATATACTTTCTAAGCATGGAGACATGGAATATTGGATGAACAGAGGACAACTCAGAAGGCAACTCGACCTCATAAGCTACCTTACCAACACGGCTAACAGTTTTGAAGAACCAACATAATGGGGACTAAGATTCCCCTTCTTTCCAAATCTCTTCACCCACCTTATGGGTGAAATTTTTTGATACACTAGGTCACAAAATTCAAACTCAAGGTCTCTCCTTCTAACATCCACATATGACTTTTGACGACTCTGCGCAGTTTTTAACCTTTCCCTTATCAACTTAACTTTTTCCATAGCCTCAAATACAAAATCAGGACCACTCACAGCCGCTTCACCCACCTCTAACCAACCTATGGGTGATCTACACTTCCTCCCATACAAGGCTTCAAATGGATCCATGCGAATACTTGAGTGGAAACTGTTATTGTAAACAAACTCTATCAATGGTAAGTGATCATCCCAACTTCCCTTAAAGTGAAGTGCACAAGATCTCAACATATCCTCTAAGGTCTGGATGGTCTGCTCAGCCTGACCATCAGTCTACGGATGAAAAGTAGAAGTCAAAAGAACTTGGGTACCAAGGCCCTTCTGAAAAGCTTTCCAAAATTGCGAAGTGAACTGAGTACCCCTATCCGAAATAATAGACAAGGGAACTCCATGCAGTCTGACTAGCTCTCAAATATACAATCTAGTGTAATCCTCAGCAGTATATGAAGTATGAAAAGGCAAGAAATGAGCAGACTTAGTCAACCTATCAATCACAAACCAAATGGAATCATGATGGCATCGGGAAGGAGGTAAACCAATCACGAAGTCCATATTTATCTTTTCCCACTTCCAGGTGGGAATACTAAACTCTTCCATCATACCACCAGGTCTTTGGTGTTCAACCCTAACCTGTTGGCATGTTGCACACTTAGCTAAAAATGCTGGTATATATTTTTTCATGCCACTCCACCAATAGATTTCCCATAAGTCTTGGTAGATCTTGGTGGCACCAGGATGAATAGAATATCGCGCCCCATGTGCTTTAGCCATAATCCTCTATCTCAGATCATCATTATTCAGGACACACAATCTACCCTATAATCTCAACACACCATCTCCCCCTTGGGAGAAAACCTCTACTTTTTGGTTCTTGACTGGCTCCTTCAGTCTGACCAAACTAGCATCTAAGTATTGTTTTTCCTTCACTTCCGAAACCAAGGAGGATTCGAAACTACTCTGAACCTCTATAGTACCTTCAGTAGAGTCAAATAACCTAACACCCAATCTAGCCAAATGATGTACATCACGAGCCAACTCTTTCTTACGTTCTACCACATGCCAAACACTACCCATAGACACTCTACTTTGGGCATCTGTCATAATAATAGCCTTGCCCAGATGGTACACCATACTTATATCATAGTCCATTAATAATTCTAACCATCGTCTCTGCCTAAGATACAATTGTCTCTGGGTAAATACATACTGCAGATTCTTATGATCAGTGAAAATATCAATATGGACACCATACAAATAGTGTCTCCATATTTTCAAAGCAAACACAACAACAGCCAACTCAGCATCATAGGTGGGGTAATTTTTCTCATAGGGTTTCAACTATCTAGAGGCATAAGCTATCACCTTACCCTTCTTCATTAATACGTAACCCAAACCAACTCTCAAAGCATCATAGTACACCATAAAACCATTAACACCATCAGGCAAAGTCAAAATAGGGGCTGAAGTGAGTTGAGTCTTCAACTCCTGAAAACTCTTCTCACAAGATTTAGACCACAAGAACTTTACTTTCTTTTTGGTCAACCGAGTCATAGGAGACGCTATAAAGGAGAAATCCTCAATAAAATGGTGGTAATAGCCAGCTAAACCCAAGAAACTTTGGATATCAGTCGGAGAAATAGGTCTAGGCCAATTTTTAGCAGCTTCGGTCTTTTGGGGATCAACTCTAATACCCTCGAAAGAAATGATATGACCGAGAAAAGCAACTAACCTTAGCCAAAAGTCACACTTACTGAACTTGGAAAACAACTTGTTATCTCTAAGGGTTTGCAAGATAGTTCGGAGGTGATCATAATGTTCATCCTTAGTACGGGAGTACACCAGTATATCATCGATGAACACTATGACAAACATATACAGATATGATCTGAACACTTGATTCATGAGGTCCATGAAAGCTGTGGGGAATTAGTTAACCCAAAAGACATAACAAGAAAATCAAAATGGCCATAATGAGTTCGAAAAGCGGGTTTCAAGATGTCACACTCCCTAACTTTGAGTTGATGATAGCTGAAATGAAGGTCTATCTTTGAGAAATAACTTGGACCTTGCAATTGGTCAAACAAATCATCTATTCTAGGAAAGAGGTACTTATTTCTTATGGTGTCTTTATTCAGTTGGGTAATCAATGCACATACGCAAAGAGCCATCTTTCTTTCTCACAAACGACATAGGAGCCCCCCAAGGAGAAACACTGGGCCTTATGAAATCCTTATCTAGTAGATCGTTGAGTTGCTCCTTCAACTTCTTAAGTTCTGCAGGGGCCATATGGTAAGGAGAAATAGAAATAGGCTGAGTATCAGAAAGAAGATCAATCTCGAACTCTATCTCTCTATAAGGAGGCATCCCTGGGAGATCATTCAAAATACATCAGAAAACTCATTGACGATGTTAACAAATTAGAGAGTTGGAGTCTCATAATTAGTGTCTTTGACTCTAACCAAATGGTAAATACATCCCTTGGAAATAAGCTTTCTAGCTTTGAGGTAAGAGATAAAATAACTCTTGGGTGACACAGAATTCCCAGACCACTCAAACACGGATGCACCTGAAAACTAAAACTTGACCACTCGAGTTCGTCAATCAATAGAGGTATAAGAATAATACAGCTAGTGCAAAGAATAATACAGCCAGTGCATACCCAGAATTACATCAAAATATACCATGTCTAACTCAATCAGATCAGCCAACAAGACTCTATAAAGAATAGTAATAGGACACTTTTATACACTTTCTGGGCAACAGACGAATCACCCACTAGGGTAGAAACTAGGATAGGCTCAGGAATAATCTCAGGACTCATTTCAAAATTTATAGCAATCAAAGGTATAACATATGTGAAATTAGATCCAGTATCCAACAAAGCATACACATCAAACTGAAATATATGAAGCATACCAGTAACAAAATCGGGAGAGTACTCCTGTTCCTGGTGGAATGGTAAAGCATAGAATCTATTCTGGCGCTGCCCGCCAGTATTCCTAGAAGAGGCGCCCTGAGCTAGGGCTGGGTGAGTCGCTGGAACTGGAGCACTAACAGTCTGAGTCTGGGTCTGACGGCGATAGTCACGACGCCCTTGTCCATCTTGTGGACAATCTTTAACTCAGTGACCCATGTCACCACACTAAAGACAACCCCTCTTCTTAACCCAACACTCACTCGAATGATCCCTACCACACTTAGGACACTGGGGATGATTTGGCTTACTGCCAGCACTATATTAGGACCTGGATGCATATGACCTAGTACCTTTCTCCTGCCTACCTTTAGGCACGGGAGTACTAACAAATAATGGTGCTAGCATAGATGAATGATCCTGATACTGAGGGCGACTCCCTCCCTGCGATCTAGTCTGACCCTATCTGTGCTGCTCAAACCTGGCTCTCTTATTCCCTCTCATTCTGTCACTCTCCTTAATCTTGTTTGCCTCAATCTGTTGGGCATAAGTCATCATCCTAGAAAGATTCATCTCACTATTCAGCATAGCAGACCTATACTCCTTAACCACATAACTAGATACTCCAGTTGTAGGGACAGCTCCCTCACCTCTACCTTTCCTCCAAGCAACAACCCGGTCATAAGCAAGATCTTTCACCCTATACGCAACTAACTCCACACTATGTTCCTCAGATATATGCATCACCTAAGTAATCTTCCGTACCTTCTTTAAAAACAACCGTAGATCCTCATCAAACTTGGACCCATAGAATTTCGGCGAATTCATCTGCATGAAGTCACAGATCCTGACAGTAGCTGAATCACCTCTCTGTTACTGTGAAGTCGGGGTCGGGTTGGCCTGAACATTTGCAGTAAGATCTTGGGCCAGCACCTAAAAGGCTGCCCGAAATACAGCATGAGACACATTTTCATTCAATGGGTCAGCGAGTTGAGCTTGCTGACCATCATTATTTCTTCTCACTCGACGTGGACGCATATTTCTGAAAGAGGAGAGCACAAATCAACAGCAGAGAGAGACACTTTAAGCATGATAGACTACTGAAAGAAAGAATCACACTTTTTCATAAAACATCTTATAGCCTCTTGCTCATAGATGTCGTGCACTACACACCAATGATTAAGACTCTAATTAACGCGGCTTCTCAGACTCCCTAGGATACCTTAAAACCTTAGGCTCTGATACCAAGTTTATAACACCCCAGAAAAAAGGTCCCGGAGCGTCACATGGTGCTTAAGGCTACGAGTAGACCCAAGATAACACTTTGAGCCATTTTTATTCAGTTCAACACAAATCAATGGGGTTTCCATAAATAACCCTCAAATATCAACAGAGTAATCATTATCCAAGAATAAAAGAATTTCAGAAAGATAACAAAATACGACTTATTAGTTAACTCCCAACATCTATACTAGTCTGACAAGACTCTAAGAAAATCAATAAACCAACGAGCCATTGAGACATGCCCCAAACTGACTCATACTCAGTTATCAAATGTATAAAAATTCCATGAAACCAACATCAGACATCACATCCTTGGAACATAAGAACTCACCACAACAGAGAATGTAGAACAACATGCTTGAAGAATCACTGTCGAACTTAGAACTGAGCACCTGAACCTACATTCCGAGAAAATGCAGCCCACATCCAAAGATGTGGGTCAGTACCATGGAAAGGAACCGAGTATATGGGGGTGTATGCAGTTGTATAAACATCATCATCATAATATTTATAAGAAATATGCGGGATGTATGAAAGACTAACATAGCCCAAAGAAAATCATCATAATCATGAGAGGATGAAATAGGTACAATAACACATGTGAGTCATCATATAATTTGTCAATCACTTTCAGTTCATCAGAATATCAATTCTCATAATGTAAATATCATTTAAATCTTTTGAAAGAATAACTTTCATAATTCCACTTTCAAATCACTTCACCATTCACCATAGACACAAGAAACACACACACATTGGGAGATCCTATAACCACCATAAACTATGTGAGCTACATGGAGTCCAACGTACAACCCACATTAGGGAGAGTGCCCTATCCTTGCTATCGGAGTAGGACTATCGATATCAAAATCACACAAACTAGTGATCACTATATAAATCAGCCTCAGGCTCACTCCTACAGGGGTACACAGTTCTAGGGAAGTAAGGCCACTTTATACCTCCCACTCGGTGCTAAAGATTTCTCCCAGACATAACTCAGATCATTTCAAAGACAATCCACAACAAAACAATTTCAGTAATATATAAATATACGTTAGCAGCCATTATTCTTCCCATCTATCAAAATCAACCACGTTGTGGATTTCTTTCACACTCGAGTTTAAAATAACTCTATTAAGACCAAAAGGTCAAATAATTCAAAATATCTCAAACCCTATATTAAAGCCTATTAGAAGCATTATATATCGTATCTCACCGAGATCATTATGTACGAGGAGTTCTGATCATTTAAAGTTGACCCAAAAATTCTCTTTTGATAGGCTGAAGTAGATCGACCATAAATTTTTGCTCTGATAGACAAATTGGATGAAACCAATTTCATTAGAAAGAGGACTCGCAGAGATTTCTGTTGATATATATTAGATCAACCATATCTCAGTACTTTTTCCTGTACGTTTTACTGTTCATACTATTAACGGTTCGATCGGAATGTTCATAACTCATCGCTCGGGTGTCTGTTTTTGATGATCCACATATCGTTGGAAAGATTATTTGATACTCTACACAATGGTGGGTCATAATCTAGGAAATTTCTCATGGAAAATTTATAATTTATTCTAGAAGATAAAACCCAACACGTTTACGCACAAAATTTTAATGAAAAATTTATCGGGGTATTACAAACCAAAATACACAACCACAAATGGGGTCACATAAGAGAGAGTGGACCACAAATCAAGTAAACAATAGACATCCCAAGAAAAGTGTAGTATCGTACCAGTAATGACATTAGGTGATGCGTCAGACTCCTGTCTAGTAGTAAGAGCATATAACTAATTTTGGCCTATGTCAGTACAAGAAAAAGAAACAGATATATAGGTAGCATCCCTAGGTGCAGGAGAAAATAAAAAGGAAATTGGAACATTTTTTACCCTCTTAGTAACCTTACTAACCAGACAATTTCTAAGTATATGGCCTGGCTAACCAAAGTTGAAACACCTATCCCTCCTTTCATCATAAAAAACCCAATGTAACTAATAATAAAACTTAGAAAGAGGACATAATGAGATTGACAGGGCCCTAATATCCTGAGATTGGGCACCCAGGGCCCTAATACCCTGAGATTGGGCACCCTATGCCTTAAAGTTGTTGCCACCCTGGTGACGCCTATCACCCAACCACTTTGGGTAGGGAGCACTAGTTATGGAGAAAGAACCAAAACTCCCACACAATTTCTTTATCCACATACCACCATCTCGACCACTTTGTTGTTGAGCACTAAACTTTGAGAACCTAAACTTCTTACCCTACTCTTACCCAATCTCAGCCTACTTTCTCTTTTCTTTCTCTACCTATTGTATATAAACTACCAATCTATAAATATCTATGTCCTTGATTAGTAATGCATTCTTGTTTTTAAGGATCAAATCACGAGCTAGTCCTAAAGAGAACATTCTCATCTGGGCTTTCATATCAGACATCATTTTTAAAGCATACCTAGACAGCTGGTGATATTTAAAGGCATACTCCTTCACTGGCATTTTTGTTGTTTTAGATTAACAAATTCCTCCACCTTTGCTTCCCTCAATTCTTCAGCAAATAATTGGTATAGAAAAATATTAGAGAAAGACTCCTATAGATAAGAATCATTAACCTCACCCCTCACCTGCTCTGACTCCTCGTACCATTGGTATGCCATATTCTTTAGCTGATATTAGCAAAATTCACTACTTCCAAATTCGTGGCCTGCATGACCCTAAAGATATTTTCTATCTTATCCAAAAAAACACCTTAGGATCATCCTCCGCCATAACACCAATAAGAGTTAGAGGATTTAACTTCATAAACTGGCCAACCCTTATGGCCTTAGAAGATGCAATACCAGATGCACCATGCTCAGCTTGAGAAGACAACAATAGAACAATTATATGAATCGACTAATGAAACTTTACATTTATCATATTAACCTAAGAAGGACTAGAAGGAACTGGTGGAACTCCAAGGGACCGGACCTCTAGACTGAGTATGGATCCCCTAAGTAGATCGTGTCCTATAAATATCATCCCCATTTGGGACAAATAAGTTTTTATGAACTTCATATCATTGATGTATGATCTAAAAATAGGAAAAATAGAATTAGAGAAGATTCCAAGGCTCAAACAAGTATTTCCTAAATGCCTCGTAGCCTCTCTTTTATGAGTGTTGCATGCTACATACCCTTAAAAAAGACTCTAATTGACACAACTTTGTGGACTCCTAATTAACCCTAAAACTGAAACTTTGATACCAACTTGACATGACCCGAACTAGGGCCTTATCGTAATGGGCATCCTAAGTCCAACCAGGATAGAGGACCAACCCTGTTACCTAACCCAAAGAACCAATCACATACCTTGAGTTGGATGAATTCCAACCATACAACAATATAGCATATTAACCTGAGACTCTGGGATAGTCCCATAACTATGACCAACCCAAACAAGTCTACCCATCCAATACCTAACCAATAACAAAAACCATAAATCAATACATACATCCCATACCAAATTAGTTCCAATATATACATATATACATATATATATAAGCTAGATCAAAAAAGGATGGAACATTCATAAATCCAGTTTAATATATCAGCCCTAATATCAATGCCAATACTAAGGTTGACTCCTCTACCGACACTACCCATTCTAACCCATAGTTGTCACACAAAGATTCTAACTAAAAGAAAAAAAATATCTGATTGGGACATGTCCCCCACCATAGCTAAAACCAATGTCTATGTAATGACCAAAATATGTAAAAACATCTATGATATGAAATGAAGCCTTTTGGAATATGGAAGCTTACCACTTCTATCCAACTCTGATGATCCCAAATCCTATCACTAAGGAAAATAAGTAGAATGTTTGGTTCTAGTATTATGTGGTGATATATCTCCTGAAAGATGATTAGTGGGTGAACGCTACCAAGTACTCAAGATATGGATGAAATAATGACAACCTTTAAAACCAAGTAAACCAAATATATAAATTCACAACTATACATATATATTTATATATAAATATATTGGGAAAGAGAATCGGGTTTAGCGTACCATTAAATCCATTAACCTGGGTATGTGTAGCTTAACTATCCTAGGACTACCCACGAGCTATATGAGTCCAATTTAACACCCTTACCAGGCCCTAATACATATAGCCCCACAAACTAGAGATACCATAAGAGTAGGGGATTCCCGAGTACCCTTCTCTCTTCATGATACATATGTACACATGTACTTAAGGGATTCCCATGTACCCCGTAAGTATCATCTATGATCTTCATAAGCAATCCTCGTATGGGCAGACATGATTTTCCAGTTTTCGTCCATTGGACTCACACCTATACGGTTAGCTATCACACACCGCCATTATTGCCCAATTAACATAATTACCATACAACAAAACCACCATTCTATTTATTTTTAATTAGGGCTATAAGTAGTGGTATAGTCATACCGACTATAGCTTGCAAGAAATATCCTTAGCCAAACTTTTATAAAAGAAGGGATTCCCATGTACCTATATATTATATTATTAAGTTGACATAGGGGAATCCCACGTAACCCACAACTGATTATTATTATGGTTGCTTGGGGGATTCCTTTGTACCTCACAAGGCTTTCAATTAGACCAACCATAACCACCAAGACCTTACTATTTAATCATTCCAAACTATTTAAACCATTTATACCATTTAGGGCTCAATTACCAAGCTATACCATGTCATAGTTCCATTAAAAGTCCAACAATGTAGTAAAAGCATTCTCATGGGCATTTTATCAAACATATTAGCGGTGTAGTGTTTCCAAAGACAAAACCAAGTACTAATTAACCATTCCCATGAAACTAAATGTCCAAACCACCATTAAAGCATGTAAATACATAATTAAAACATATGAAAACCATAACCAAGCATTTATAACCAAAACCCTAACATATATTTGAAAACCCAAACCATAAAACAGTTATGCCATGAAAACAATTCATAAAATATGCCTTTAGTTGGAAATAATAATGTGGGAAGAGTAACACGCCTTAGATTGAGAAAAAGATGAGAAGAAATAACCCCTATGAAACTCAATTGATCACCTTGAAGGAAACCTTAGATTTTTCTTAACCCAAGAGCCTTGAGATATTTTGAGAGAGTTTAGAGTGTTTGATTGATTACAAATAGGTTAATGCATCCTTAAATTTTTTTAAGTAGCTGGGTCCTAAAGAGTTATAGAGGGAAATGTCCAGAATACCTCTACTTAAATTGTATACAAATTCCATAGAAGGGTATGACCACCCCCTTATTTGTACCCTAAGGCACGAGTGGTACCCACAACTCATAGGCCAAGTAGAATCCCAACCCCTCATAATGACAAACCTATGATTCCAATGTCCCACTCATACCCAATAATATGAATGGTAACAATAAACTGTATCCTAGGCAGAATAAAATTAAAGGAGATTTGACACTGTCAAACATATGAGCCAATGGTATGACTTGTACCCTATATTATAAATCATGGTGAGCCACTCGTACTCTCTCCAAAATCCAGTCCATCCTACCAATCAACACTGGTCAGCATACAACCAAGACTATACCAACCATATCCTATTTTATGATTAGTACCCCCTAGTCATATGCTATCCAGAAATAAGAAATTCATGAAATTTTCTAATGGTCGAAACCCTAGGTGTTTTAATAATATAGAAATCATGAAAAATATAAGAACCATAGTAACCCTCTATTTTTGTCCATCCACCCAAAATGGTGTCTCTCGAATAGTGACTAAACCTCAAACACCAAAATGAGATTATCAGTAAATATATAAGATTCTTTAGTAATGGCCCTTCAAAATTAACTATTTTCCTTCTAGGTGATTCCATCTATAAACATATCTCATATGTGGAGCACCTTCTATCTACTTCTTACTAGTAAGGCTAGTGGCCTTTGGGCAGCAGGTTTATCTTCTCTCTATATGGCAAACCTCTCAAAACCACTTTTATTCTTACCCTCTTCATAATCTTTGGTGTCCTCATCATCATCTTTATCATTATTATCACCCTTGTTTGAGTTATTTTGATCATCTTTGATTACACCTTACTCCTTATATTCCTCTTTATTTTTTGAATCATCCCCGTCATATTGAAACTGAGATGGGATTGATCCTCTTCTTCTGAAGATTTTAAACTCATGTTATAAGGCTCATATGGCTCAATGATTCTAGAATATTTTACCTTTAACCTACTAGATGAGTTGATACCTGTATTGGACATATTTCTCTCATCTTGCTTATTTCTTTATAAGAAGTGGGTGAGACCTCCAATCTAGGGATCACTAATTTTTGCCTTAGTTTTAAATCCTTGGTACCTATGGAGGAGTGATTAGACTCAAGACAAAACAAAAAAAGTAAGAATAAAAAAGGAGAAAATAAATCATAATAAATATAATAGAGAAATTACATTGGTTTCAACAATGCAAGGTGCCACGATCCATGGGAACATCTCATGCACCATCTAGGGTCCTATGAGAACTATTCTTTTGAGAAATTATTCCTGATCTAAGTCGACTAACCACACGACCTCTAGGTCATGTTAACGATCTGTGAGGCATGTTATTAACTCAGTCTTAGGCATTTCAATCTATTTTTATGCAAACAAGAACTCCCATGGTCACTAAGGATGTCTCATATCCTGTCAGAGTCCTCATGCACCATCTCTCTAGTATATGCAATCACAAAAACATGGTCCTGAGATATTGCAAGATATACTAAGTCCTCTTGTTTAAATTTAAGCACGTCAACTAGGTTACTCAAACTTTACCTACTATCAATTTGTAGATTGTGTTTCTATTTATTAGAGAAACAACTCCCCTTCATTATCATAAAGACGTAGCATAAACATCATAAATTAGCATCCTATGTAAAAATTTAATTAATGGGAAAAAATAGAGTGTATATATCCTCATCTAGTTTACACTAGTTCTTCATCTCTCTTTTATGGATATTAATAGCCCCAAACCAAGAGTTCATTCTAGCATAAATTAACTAAAATAAATTAATTTATATAGTAAAAACACACTGATGGTTTGTATTGGAAAGAAATGTATGAGCGTAATTAGGCTAGAAATCATCTACTATGTATCAAATACCATTAAATAGAGTTAAAAAAGGGGAAATTATGAAAAAGAGGAGATGAAATAGAATAGTTCTGGAGTTAAGAGAGTTGTTTCACAAATAACGAGTGTTAATTTAAAGAATTTGAAGTTGTGTGGAAGAGGGAGATTTTATATTTTAATTATAGGTAAAATTTCCAAAACATAAGAAAATTAGATATAAACCCTTTCTAAAACTTATAAAATGGGTTGATGGGTCAAACTAATTCTAGCCTTTTAAGTTTATAACCTAGGTTCCACAACCTGGTTAACGGGTTGTGGTATGAGATCATAGTTTGTAATACGATTCGTTGATGTAGGTACTTATATCGGGTCCTATGACACACCTTACGGGTTGAGAAGGTGATCCACAGTCTGATAATTTGATCATAGACCCCACTACAATTTTCCTCTTATGGATACGACTGGTCTCACTAGCCTTGGTGAGTTTATATGGGTTGTGAGCCTACTCATGAGTCTATATTTTGTCCCTTGTTGCCTTTATATTCATCTCTTTCACTCCCTACACCACTAAGCAAACTATGACACCATAAATTAAAAAATAAAACTTGGGTTGCCTCCCAAAAAAGTGTTTATTTTAACGTCACAGCATGACGTGGCTATGTTGGTTACTCAGACCTCAACAATAAGTGTATTGGTTTCCTTCAATGAAGCACCTAATTTAAAATCATGGCAAGACTCGAGTTGTCTTAATTTCTCAATCCTCCTTTAAGTTCACTTCATAAACAAACGTTGGGTCCTTACTTTCACTAGTATTTCACCCTTTTGCCATTAACATTAAATTTCTTCCCATCTCTATTCTCAAGTTCAATTGCTTCATAGGGTAGGGGAACACTGTAACCACTCTATACTGGATATTCTATTTTGACTTTAACTTCTAAGAAATAGCTTCAACCTTGAATCAAACAATAGTACCATATCACCTGTAGTGAATTCTCTCTATTTAATCTTTTAATCATGATACACCTTCAGCTTATCCTTATATAAGGCTGAGCTCTCATATGTGTGTAGGTGGAATTCATCCATCTCTTTTATTTGTTCAAGTCTCAACTTTACTACATCACACTATTCCAGATTTAGCCTCTTCAATGCCCATAATACCTTATGCTCAAGTTTAATAGAAAAGTGTCATGCTTTTCCATACATAAGCTGATATGGAGATGCACCAATAGGAGTTATAAATGTTTCCTGATATGTCCATAGTGCATCATCTAACTTTGTTGCCCAATTTATCCTACTGGCATTCACAGCCTTTGCCAAAATGGACTTGATCTCCTAGTTATAGTCCTCAACTTGTCTGCTTGCTTACAAATGGTAAGTTATCTCCATATTATGTTTGAAACTATATTTCTCAACTAGAGCCTTGAATAGACGATTAAAAAATAGTATCCTTTATCTCTAGTGATAACTCTAGGTGTTGCAAAAAAAGAGAATATATTATTTTCAAGTAAGTTGTGACACTCTTACCTTCATTATTGGGAAGTGCAACTGCCTCCACCCACTTTGAAAAATACTTGACAACCACAAATATAATTTATGCCATCCAATCTTACAAACGGCCCCATAAGGTTAAGACCCCAAACATTAAATAATTTTGATAGTATTCATTGGAAGTTCATGTCTTCACAAAATGTACCCTTGCCTTTGATATTAGTCACATGCCCTTTCATAATCATGGGTATCTTTGTGATGGTGGGCTAGTAATATCCATATTGCAAGATCTAATACACACTCTATGAACCTCCATGATAACACCCAACTAGTGATAAGTGACATACCTCTAATATTCTCATCATCTCAACCTCAAAAATACACCTCTGAATAACACTACCCACACAAACTAAAAACAAGTATGGCTCATCCTAAAAGAACTTCCTCACTTAATGCACGAACTTTGTTCGCTGTTGAAATGACATATCTTTTGGAAAGAGGTCACTTTCCAAATAATTGGAAAATTTTGAAAACAAAGAGAATAAGTCATTTGATGTTGCCAAGACTTTCTCATCTAGAAAAGTATCATCAGTCTCAATCTCATACCTTAGTCCAAGCATTTCCTCCTCCTTAGTTAACCACTTGATTTTTAGTCCTCTTTGGATCCTTGACTTTGAAGTCAAATTCCTACCACAGAAGTACCCATCAAATAAACCTCGACTTTGCATATTTTTGTGTTATGAGGTATCAAATAATTGCATTGGCAGTAAGCATCACTTTTTTCCAAGAAAATAAGATAGAATTTATTGAATGCTAACACAACCTTAAGCAACATTTATTTATTCACCGTCTAGTTTTTCTGAGAAAGATTAAGTTCTTTGCTAGCATAATAGATGGGATGTAAAAACTTTTCTCACCTTTGGCCTAGGACTGCACCTAGCGCCATACCCCTAGCATCACACATGACCTCGAATGGTAAGGTTCAAATAGGGGATACAATAATGGCACTAAAATAAAATTTCTTTAAAAATATCAAATGCATTAAGAGATAACTCATCAAATACAATTTTCACCTCTTTCTCTAAATACTTGCACAATAGATTTACAATTTTAGACAAGTTTTTGATGAATCTATGATATAACCTTACATGCCCAAAAAACTATGAATGCCCTTAACGGAAATTGGTAGAGGAAATTTTTCAATCACCTCAACCATATCCTTTTTGACCTTACTCCCCTTCTTAGAAATAGTATGCCTAAGCATCATACCTTCCTTGACCATGAATGGTAGTTTTTCTAATAAAGTATCAAGTTTCACTCCTTACACCTCTGTAAGAAATTATCAAGATAAGCTAAGCAATCCTTGAATTAGTCACTCACAACTAAAAATCATCCATCAAAATATTAACAACATCCTTCGCCATGTAGGAAAAAATAGACATCATATAACATTGAAAAATTATGAGAACATATGGACAAGTTAAAGTAGTTTTCTCTTGGTATTCGAGGGTAATATAAATCTTATTATACCCTAAATAATAATAAAAAAGACAAAACCATCCTCCATGATTACGGTATAATATTTAGTCTATAAAAGGCATAGAAAAGTGATCCTTCTCAGTCCACACATTCAACTTCCTATAATCCATACAAACTTTTAACTCAATGATTGGCCTCATAGGGATTTTCTTATTTTTCTTATTTAGAACCACAATGATTCCACCCTTCTTTAGCACACATTGGACTCAGCTCACCCATTTGCTTTTAGTAATTAGATAAACCACACCTGCATCTAAGCACTTAATAATATCTTTTTTTACTACCTTTTTATAGGTAGATTCAGTCTACATTGGTTCTTAGTGCTAGGTGTACTATTCAACTAGAGTTGGATTTTATGTGTTTAAATTCTAGATAAAATCTCCATAATGTCAACAATAGACCATATAATGGACTATTTGAACCTTGATAGCACAGAAACTAAGGCCTTAACTTGTCAATTTAATAAGTCCATTAAAATAATAGCTGAGAAGGTGTTGTTGGATCCTAAGAACACATAACGAAGCTAAGAAGGGATAGCCTTAAGCTCTAAAACTAAAGGCTCCTTGTTAGATAGTTTCGTTAGTAGGGTAACTTTATTTTTTAGATCAAGATCAACTTCTTTAATACATATGTATACCTACCCCTACCAATAAGTACACTCAGCATCTCATCATACTCATCAATGACATTATTATCAAAATTTATGATTACCACTGTAAGTTTCTCATTACCAATTCTCTCATTATTAGGACCAACCAACTCATCCCATCGACCATATTTGTAACAAAAGTCATATAAATGTCCTTTGGTGAAACACCCTATTTTTTGGAACTTAGAAAATTTCTTGGAATTCTAATCTCTAGACCCAATATTACTCATGGGTGCAAGCCTTATGTTAAGTTATGGATGCTATTTTCTATTCGTATACTAACCAGTGTTGGTTGGTGAGTTGTATCTTGGCTACTAAAGGGATACGACTTAGGGGTATGAGTCGTATTAGTGGTTACAGATTGTTTGGTTCCTTAACTTAATCTTTGACTTGGTTACTTTGGTTGGATATAAGTATGAGTGGATCACTATGAGTAGTAAGCCAGGGTATAAATTATACCAGGGACTCATATGATAGACAGTGTTCAATCCTCCTGATATTTTATTCTGCTAGGGATATGAGTAATGGATACAGATCGTATTTTATGGTCACAACTTGGTTGGATGATTCATATTCTGGATAGTTTTAGATTCTATGGTTGAGGCCATATTACAAATGGTGGATACTAATCACATCAAAGGGTATGACTTGTGTGAGTCAATCGTATCACTGCAATGGGATTTTGGTGAAACTTAAGTGGGGGTATTATAGATATTTCCATACATATACTAATAGGGTCATACACCTTCTAACCTACTTGTAAGGTTACTTAAGATACCTAGACTTGAACCATTATAAAAAAAACTTTATTTTTATGCCTCTGAGCTGGGTATGACTAGAGACTTGAGTCATACCCATGGTCATGACTCGTACCTACCTTGCCTCCACTTTCATACCTTGATTAATCCATAAGGGTCTACTATTATTTAATATATAAAATGAACTCCCCTTATTTGTAACCAATGCATACAAGTCATATACTACTCAATCATAGAGAGGGAAGCCTCAAACCAAGTTGACTATATTTGTAATGAGTGAAGCTTATGAGCTAGGGGTGAGCCGTACCCTTTGGATATAACTCAAGGGTGCCCAACTATGCCCTTAATAGTGTGTGTCACCTAGGATAATCCTAGGGTATGATTTAGGGTACCACTCGTACCCTAGGGTATGATTGCTAAGGGAGTCATGTAGGGGAGTCGTACCCCTAGATGAGGATACTTTTTAGATTTTAACTAAGGACCTTATAGTCATTTACCTTAACTAAAATCCTACCCCCTCTTACTATATAAGGCATTGTATCCTCCTAATTCTTTATTTTATAAAACTCAGATACTCCAAAACACTTTAAAAGCTTATTAAAGCAAGATTGGAGGCTAGGGTTAGAAGGGAGATCCTCAACTGGCAAAAAAGAGCCAAAATTATTGGTGTGTCACTTTGTTTAAGGCATGTATCTCTTACCCTCTTTATCTATCTATAAACTTATGTATTTCACACTTGTTTTAGTAAGTGTACGTTGTGGTTTTAAAATCTAACGAAAAGGGTTTTATTGCCTAATGATGTATAATGTTAAATCTTGCTTAGACTTATATTTATATATGGTGATGATGATGAATTGAATGTGTGGGATGCTTGTTGTATATGTATTAACATGAGGGTCTTGAGTAACCCTAGTCTTGATAATATATACCATATAAATAGCCTTATTGAAGGTATGTACCCAAGGTGTTTATGAAAATGTCTAAGTGAGTTGTCTAGTCATATGTTGTTGATGCATTGAACTAGGGCAATGGCCGAAATGAAAATGGATGAATAAAAAATAATGTGTTAAAGGAATTATGAACCATGTGTGATGAATTTGATAACCTTCGTTTTTGGTTAATGAATGGATAAAGTCCCTATGTATAAAGATAAACTTAAATTGTGGGATGAACCCAAGCGTGTTGAGAATGTGGCATAGAATTATTGTAAGGGTATTGATGGCCAAAAATTGACTTATATGTTGAAATAAGTGAAGGCAATGTCCTACTGATATGGTTGAGCAATGAAGGCTCCCATAAGGACCATGTGGTCATGTATAGTGCTGAATTGGCTAAAGTAGTTAAAGTCCATAAATATAGTATTGTATGTATGTTGATGTATGAGAAAAGGGTTAAAGTCCCAAATGCCAACTAATTATAGTTATGATCACTTGAGGTCAAAGTCTTTTTCCTTATGTAATGGCTTGAGGTTGAGGTCCCTTGCCTAACGAATGGCTTAAGGTTAAAGTCCCTTACGTAATGATATTGCTTGAGGTTAAAGTCCTTTGCTTAAAGAGATATCTTGACATTAGAGGACCTCTCTGAATAGAACGTTTTATGGTTAGAGTCCTTGTTTAGCATGAGGTTAGAGTCCTTTTCCTAATGTATGAGCATGAGGTCAAAGTTCCATGCCCAAATTGAATGTGTATACATATGGTTGAAGTAATTTGATATGAGTATGGCTAGAGCCCCTATTTTGAATAATTATGTATATGATTACAGTTCTTGGCTTATGAAATAGTAAGCATGGTTAAATTCCCTTGTCTTAGTGCATGTGGTTAAATTCTTGTGCATATTGTGAATTATTGAACCTATAAGTGTGGAGGGTCAAAGTCCCCCACTTCATGTCTAATGAATGAATGCTTGAGAATAATTATGAGCCTTGATATTTTGATTAGCATATGATATATTTAAATGTATGGATTAGTGTTTGAATAAGATAAAATATGATAGATTGACTTGATATTGATTGATAATGATATTTTGTCACTGATACTTGAGTTATATACTGTTGTTCTAATTGTTAACCCTCTCCAAAAGCTATATCCCCATATGACATAGGGGCTGGGGCATCTTTTTCTCTTCCCACTTAGTAATTAGTAGATCAAAGTGGTTCAGGCATTGACTTGAAGTGGTAATCTTCATTACTTCCAAAGATTTTCATCTCTTGGTCTCTTATGATTAAACTTAGACTTATTTAGACATTGTTTGGCTATTGTCGGGGGTTTGTTCTGACATATACATTTATTGACTTTATTTTGTCTAGAGGTATTACGAATAGTTATAAACTTAGCTGCGAGTTAGTTATCTTACATCAAATATTGACTTATGATATTACTTTTACAAGTCTTTATTTATGATTTAGAGTTCTTTCTATTCCTATTGTATAATAAGATATACGGGCTGGGTTAGTGGGGCGACCTCAGGTTCATGTGAGTTTGGGGTGTCCATACAATATAGCCCAGGGTTTAGGTCATGTTAAGTTTGTATCAGCGCCTAGGCTCATGGTCGGTTGGGTATTCATAATGGTGTGTCAAATAAAGTCATTTTTATGGGTGTGAAGTGCGCTACATTTATAAAATAGGGGATACAAGACATATTAGGAAAATTTCCTTTTCTTTTATTTCAATATCAAGCTATAAGGTCTAAGGTTTTGAATTCCTTTGATTTCATTTGTTATTTTCAGATCATGCCTCCAAGGATACCTAAGACTCAGGCAAACACTTTGGCCCCAACTGAGGGTTCTATGGATGAAGCTCTTCCAACTTTTGGAGTTTAAACCCAGGCTAGGGTTATGATATTTGGCCATTCTCATAAGGTTCCACCCACCAACCCTGCTTATGAGAGTGACTCATCTCCTTGTTTTCTCAAAAAAATGGGTCTAATATAAAATTTCATTTCTCTATCAACCTCTTAACTCAATTAGTGGCCTCTCAATTAAAGCGTGGTGCTTCGGCTAGCATTTTTTCCGAGGCCACAAGAATTAGCTGATTTATGAAGTTGAGCCCTCCTATGTTCACTAGTACAAATATCGAGGAAGACCCTTAAGGCTTCATCAATGAAATGGACAAGATCTTCTGAATCATACATGCTTCAAAAAATTGAGGGTGTTGAGAATATTTCCTACCAATTAAAAGATGTGGCATACCAATGGTACAACGGGTGGGAGTTATCTAGAGGTGTTAATGCTAGTCCGGCTTCATGGGTGGATTTTTTTGAGAATTTCTTAGACCGCTTATTTCTTGAAGAGTTAAGGAAAGCAAAGACGGAAGAGTTTGAGAACTTAAAGCAAGAAAAGATATCCGTTCAAGAGTATGCCTCAAAATTCCATCAATTGTTAAGGTATGCTTCTGAGATAGTTTCTAGCATGAGGTCTAGGATGCATATGTTTTTCGTAGGATTATTTTGTGGGTTAGTTTTCAAGAGCAAGGCATCCTTGTTGAATGAGAACATGGATATCTCTAGATTGATTGTGTATTTGCAATAATTAGAGGATGAGAATAATAAGCAAGTTGAGCTTAGTAAGAGGTAAGGAAAAAATTTTAGACCTTCTGAGAGTAGTGGTGGAGATGGTGGCAAGCAGCCACAAAATAAGTAAGGGTGTTCGACTTTATTCTCCCCATCTAGTATTCATTCTCCTAACCTAGTGGTGAGTTTTGGGCAACGAGTGCCTTATTCTAGACCAGTGGTTCTCAGTTAGCTCCACCCCATACTCCTTGTAAATTTTATGGTCAGAGTTATAGGGGTCAATGTGAGAAGGGGAGAAATTGATGCTTTCATTATTGTAAGGTTGGGCACATATAGCCTGAGTTCCTCTCTCAAGCAGCTTCTTGGGCCAATAGGGCCCCTATTGCAACTCCCCTTTCTCCCACAACAAAGGGTGTTATGTTTACCTCTACCTCTATTTTTGGTACCAGTGCTAGCCAGATGCACCTGTATACACTTGATACTTGCCAGGATTCTAAGGCATCCCATGATGTTGTCATGGGTATATTAAGACTTTTCTTCTGTGTATGTATTATTTTCTTGATCCAGGGTCTACTCTTTCCGATATAACCTCGTATGTGGCTATGCATCTTGATTCTATTCTCGAGAGTCTGTCGATCTTTTTTTTTATTTCTACCCTGGTAGCAGATTTAATTGTTCTTCACCACGTCTATACGGGGTATGTGATATCTTTTAATGGAAGAGATACCTTTGATGACTTGATAGAGTTAGACATGGTTGATTTTGATATCAATTTAGGGATGGATTTGTTGCACTCTTGCTATGCTACCTTAGATTATCGGGCCTATAGGGTAATGTTTATATTCCCTAATGAGCAGGTTATTATATGGGAAGGTGGTTCTCTAGTTCCTAAGGAAAGATTCATTTCTTATCTTAAAGCTCGAAATTTGATTGCAAAGAGGTATTTGTATCATGTGGTCCGAGTTAAATATTCTAACTTGAAATAGCTTTCCCTAGAATCTATCCCTGTGGTTAATGAGTTTCCTAAGGTATTTCTCGATGATCTTCCCAGTGTTCTTCCAAATATAAAAATTGATTTTGGCATTGATCTTGTTCTAGAAACTAGTCCAATTTCCATCCCTTCTTATAGAATGGCTCCGACAGAGTTTAAAGAGCTTAAGAAGAAATTGAAAGACCTATTACATGAAGTTTATATCCATCTTAGTGTGTCTTCATGGGTTACTCCCATACTGTTCATACGCAAAAAGAATAGTTCCCTTCGTATGTGCATTGATTAATGTCAGTCGAACAAAGTGACCATAAAAAGCAAGTATGCTCTTCTTAGGATCGATGATTTGTTTGATTAACTTTAGGGTGCAAAGTGTTTCTATAAGATTGATCTTAGGTTGGGTTATCATCACCTTAAGATTGGGGATGTGGATATCCATAAGACTGACTTTAGAACCTGGTATGGTCACTATGAGTTTCTTGTCATGTCCTTTGGGTTGACCAATGCCCCAACGAAATTCATGGATTTGATGAATAGGGTCTTCGATTCGCTCTTGGATATGTTTCTTATTGTTTTCATTGATGATATCTTAGTGTATTTTAAGAGTGGGGTAGATCATGCAGATCACCTCCATCTCATATTGCAAACTTTGAAGGATTATCGTTTTTATGCCAAGTTCTTCAAGTGTATGTTTTGGTTGAAAGTCATAGCTTTTATTGGTTATATCATCTCTAGTGAAGGGATTATTGTAGATTCTCAAAAGGTTGTGGCGCTAAGAAGTGGCCTAGTTTTGAGAAGTTTAAAGATAAATTGACTTCGGCTATGGTTTTGATGTTACTCGAGTATAGTGATAGTTTTGTGGTGTATTGTGATGCTTCTCGTGTTAATCTCAGTTGCGTGTTGATGCAACATGGTAGGGTAGTGTCCTATGGTTCTATGAAATTGAAAGTTAATGAGAAGAACTACTCCACCTATAACTTAGAGTTATAAGCCATAGTATTTTCTTTGATGATTTGGAGGCACTATCTTTATGCTATTCATGTCGACATCTTTTCAGATCATAAGAGCCTCTAATATGTTTTTACTCAAAAGGAGTTGAATCTCTAGCAAATAAAGTGGCTTAAGCTATTGAAAGACTATGATATGAGTCTTCATTACCATCCCGGCAAGGCAAATATAGTCGGCGATGCTCTTAATAGATTGTCTATGGGAGGTTTAGCCAATATATATGAGGATAAGCGAGAATTAGTGAAGGATGTTCACCGTTTAGAAATCTTGGAGTTTGACTTACAGACTCTGAGAATGGTGGTGTATTTGTGCTTCTGGTATCTCAGCCATCTCTTGTGGTCAAGATAAAGGAGAAGAAAGTATTGGACCTCGACTTGATGAAGATCAAGAGTAATATGGGTCAACACAAAGTTGCAAACTTTGTGAATGGTGACTTTGTGACTGGTGGTGATGGTATCTTAAGATACCAAGGCAAGATATGTATTCTGGACATTGATAGATTGAGGGAAAGGGTCATGGCTGAGGTTCATGGATCCTGTTATGCTATTCATCCCGGTTCCACCAAAATGTATCATGACCTTAGAGAATTCTATGGCTGGAGTAATGTAAAATGAGATATGTCTAGCTACGTGGCTAAATGTATGGTGTGTCAACAAGTAAAAGTTGAGCACATGAGGCCCGATGGTTTGTATCAAGGATTTTCTTGCCAGAGTGGAAGTAGGAGGCAATTAATATGGATTTTGTTACCGGTCTTCCAAGATCTTGCAATCAATATGATTCTATTTGGTTCATTACTGATAGAATGACCAAGTCTGCCAATTTCTTGTTCGTGAGAACTAATTTCTCAGTGGAAGAGCATGCTAAGTTATATTTTGAAGAGATCATGAGGTTGCATAGTTTTCTGATGTCTCTTCTCTCCGATTGTGGTTCTCTATTTTCATCCTACTTTTAGAAGTCACTCCAAAGATCTTTGGGAACTAAGGTGTGCCTTAGTATTGGATTCCACTTGTAAATAGATAGGTGGCAGAGAGAACTATTCAAAATTGAAGGATATGTTGCGGGCTTGTGTGATTGATTTTGATAGTAGTTGGTATGACCACTTGCCTTTGATTGAGTTTTCCTATAATAATATTACCACTCTAGTATTGGCAAGTCGCCTTTTGAAGCATTGTATGGTGAGAGATATCGATCTCCTATTAGGTGTATGAAGTTGGCGAGGGTAAGTTTCTTGGCCCCGATTTAGTTTACCAAACCATAGACAAGGTGAAGGTAATTCGTGATAGATTGAAAACTTCTCAAAGTCGCCAAAAGTCCTATGCGGATGTGAGGTATAAAGATTTAGAGTTTAAAATGCACGATTGGATATTTTTGAAATTATTTCCCAAGAAGGGAGTGATGCGATATGTCAAAAAGGGAAAGCTTAGTCCCCTGTATATAAGTCCATACTTGAATGTGAAGAGGGTTGCAAATATTACCTATGAGTTGAAGTTTCCTCCTAGTATGGACTCCATTCACCCAGTTTTCCATGTCTCTATGCTGCAGAAATGTGTGGGTGATACTTCTTTGGTTGTCCCCTCAGAAGATGTTGGTATCTCAGACTCTTTGCCCTATAAGGAGATCCCAGGAAGGATCTTGGATTGGCAGATTTGCTGGTAGTAATTGAAAGAAGTGTATTCGGTGAAGGTTCTATGAATGAACCAAAAGTGTAAGAAAGCTACTTAGGAGGCAAAATAGGACGTGAAGTCCGAGTACCTGCATTCATTTTCCATTCCAAAAACTTGTGATGGAGTTTTTTGTTAGATCTACCTACTTGATTTATGTCTTTGATAAAAATGTATTGAAGTCCCCAATGTTTAAAATTAAGTTATGCCTTGGGTTAAAGTCCCCAAGTTTGAATTAGTTAAGTCTATTATACTATGAGTTCAGGTCCCTAATTCTTTGATATTATGTGTGTCTTATTGTGATAGGTTTAAGTCCCTAGTACCTTGGGTAGATTCATGTCTCTGATAGGTGGTGGGCTGAAGTCCCCAATTCTTTTAGTTTCTTTGTATCTTTGAAATTTGATGAGTTAAAGTCCTTATGTTGTGAAACGAGTAAGTGCTTGATAAGTATTGGGTTTGAGTCCTAAGACCAAAGAGATGAAATGGTTGATAAATGATGATCATGATATGTGTTGTGTTGTATCCTGATTGTGTGCTTGTTTCTAACTTATTCAAGGACCGAACTGATTTATGTTGATGTTTTAACTTATGCTTATGCTTCCCATGCCCCTCATTCGAGGATGAATGATCCAAGTGGGGAAAAATTGAAAAACCTAGACTTGAACCATTGAAAAACAACTTTATTTTTGAAGCTCTGAGTTAGGTATGACTAGAGACTTGATTCGTAACCATGGTCATAACTCGTACCCACCTTGCCCTACCCTTTCATACCTTGATCAGTCTATGAGGGTATCATACTATTTCCTATGCAACATGACCTCTCCTTAGTCATAACCAATGCATACGATTCATATACTACTCAACCATATAGAGGGAAGCCTCAACCAGGTAGATAGTTTTTATCACAAGTAAATCTTATGAGTAAGGGGTGATTCACACCCTTTATATATGGCTCAAGGGTGCCCAATAGTAACGTTAACGGTGTCTGTCACCTAGGAGAAGCCTATGGTACGAGTTAAGGTACCACTCGTACCCTAGGGTACGATTGGTAAGAAAGTCGTATGGGGGAGTTTTAACCCCTAGATGAGGACACTTTTTAGCTTTTAACTAGGAATCTTTTGGTCATATTCCTTGCTAAATCCCCACCCTCTCTCACTATATAAGGCATTGTAGACTCCTAAGTCTTTATTTTACAAGACTCAAGATACTACAAAACACTTTAAAAGCTTATTAAAGCTAGATTGGAGGCTAGGGTTTGGAGGGAACTCATCTAGTGGGAAGAAGAAGACAAGATTATTAGTGTGTCACCTTCTTTAAGTCATTTATCTTATCCCTTCTTTAAATATCTCTAAACCCATGTATTTCACACTTGTATTAGTAAGTGCACATAGTGTTTTTGAAATCAAATGAAAAGGTACAGTTCCCTCATGATGTATGATGTTAAATATTTCTTAGACTTATGTTTATATGTGATATTGATGATGAATTGCATGTGTGGGTGATTTTTGTATGTGGGTTAAGATGAAGGTCTTGAGAAACCCTAATCTTGATAGTATATACCATGGAAATGGCCTTGTTGAAGGTATGCACCTAAGGTATTTGTGAAAATATCTAAGTGAGTTGTCTAGTTATATGTTGTTGATGCATTGAACTAGGGCAATGGACCAAATGAACATGGATGAATGTAAAATGATTTGTTAAAGGAATTATAAACCATGTGTGATGAATTTGGTAACCTTGGTTATTGGTTAATGAAAGGGCAAAGTCCCTATTATAAAGAGAAACTTAAATTATGGGTTGAACCTAAGCATGGTGAGAATGTGGCATAAATTGTTGTAAGTGTCTTGATGACCAAAAATTAACTTGTATGTTCAAATAAGTTAAGGCATTGGCCTATTGAGATGGTTAAGCTATGAAGGCTCATAATGACCATGTGGATATATGTAGTACTGAATTGGCTAAATTGGTTAAAGTCCATAAATGTAGTATTAAATGTATGTCAATGAATGGGCAAAGGGTTAAAGTCCCAAATGCAAAATAATTATAGTTGTGATGGCTTGATGTTAAAGTCCTTTGCCTTGTGTGATGCCTTGAGGTTAAAGTCCCTTTTCTTATGAATGGCTTGAGGTTGAAATCCTTGCATAATGATATTGCTCGAGGTTAAAGTCCCTTGCTTAAAGAAATATCTTGAAGTTAGAGAACCATTCAAAATAGAAAGACTTATGGTTATAGTCCACGTGTAGCATGAGGTTAGAGTCCCTTGCCTAATATGTGAGCATGAGGTCAAAGTCCCATGCCCAAATTGAATGTGTAGACATGTGGTTAAAGTACTATGTCTAATTGGATGTGAGTATGACTAGAGCCCCTTGTTTGAATGATTGTGTCTGTGTTTAAAGCCCTTGGATAATGAATGAGTATGCATGGTTGAAGTCCTTTGTATAAGTGTATGTGAATGTGGTTAAAGTCCTATGCATAATGTGAATCATTGTACCTTTAAGTGTGGAGGGTTGGAGTCCCCCACTTCATGTCCAATGAATGAATACTTGAGAATGATGATAAGCCTTGATATCTTAATTATCATTTGATATATTTATATATATTGATTAGTGTGTGAATGAGATAAAATGTGATATATTTAATTGATGTTGATTGATAATGATATTTTATCACCTATCCTTGAGTAATATGCTAGCTTTCCAACAGCTAACCATCTCCAGATGCTATGTCCCCATGCTATATAGTGGTCGGGGCATCTTTTTCTCTTCCTATGCAGTTATTAATAGGTCGACGCGGTTGATGTATTGATTTAAAGTGGTGATCTTCCTTTCTCTAGAAGATCTTCATGTCTTAGTTCTTATGATTAGACATAGACTCATTTAGACTTGGTTTGGCTATCGTCAGGGGCTTGTCTAGACATATATACTTATTCAATTTATTTTGTATTGAGGTATTATGAATAATTGTGAACCTGGGTGCAAGTTAGTTATCATTTATCTAGTATTGACTTATGATATTACTTCCATTAATCTTAATTTCTGAGTTGGAGTTCCTTCGACTCCTATTGAATGATGAGATGTTTGGGTAAGGTTAGTAAGGCGACCTCTAGTTCATGCAAGCTTGGGTTCCCAACAACATGGCCTAAGGTTCTGGTCGTGCCAAGTTGGTATCATAGCTAGGTTCATGGTCGGTTGGGTGTTCATAATTCTATGTCAAATAGAGTATTTTTTATAGGTGTGAAGCGCGCCATATTTATAAAAGAGGGGCTATGATATATCTTAGGAATGTTTCCCTTTCTTATGTTTCAATATCAAGCTATAAGGTTGAAGGTCTTGAATTTTACTGATTCCATTTGCTATCTTCCAGATCATGTCTCCAAGGAGATCCGAGACTCAGGCATACACTTTGTCCATAATAAGGGTCCTACAAATGAAGCTCATCTAACTTCTGGAGTTCAAACTTGGTATAGGGTTATGGCATTTGGCCATCCTCGTAGAGTTGCACCCACCAACCTAGCTTATTAGAGTGACTCTCCTTCTCATTCCCCTCAAGGAAATGCTTTTAATGCAGAATTTCATCACTTTATCAACCTCTAAACTCAATTAGTGGCCTCTCAATCGGAGCGTGGTGCTTTGTCTACCATTTCTTTTTAGGCAACAAAAACTAGCAAATTTATAAGGTTGAGCCCTCCTACATTTATGGGTACAAAGGTTGAGTAAGACCCTTAAGGCTTTGTTGATAAAATGGAGAAAATTTTTGAATCACGCATGCTTCGAAAATTAAGGGTGTTGAGCTTTCTTCCTATTAATTAGAAGACATGGCTTACCAATGGTATGAAGGGTAGGAGTTGTCTAGAGTTTTTGATGCTAGTTCAGATTTATGGATGGATTTCTCTGAGGATTTCTTAGACTGTTTCTTTCCTCAAGAGTTAAGGGAAGCAAAGATGGATGAGTTTGTGAACTTTAAGCAAGGGAGGATAACCGTTCAAGAGTATTCCTTTAAAGTCCATCATTTGTCAAGGTATACTTCCGAGATGGTTTCTACCATAAGGTCTAGGATGCATATGTTTGTCTTAAAATTATCTTGTGGGTTAGTTCTCGAGAGCAAGGCGGCCTTGTTGATTCAGAACATGGATATCTCTAGATTTATTGTGTATTTTCAACAAGTAGATGATGAAAAAAATAAGCAAGTTGAGCTTAGTGAGAGGCAAGGTAAGAATTTTAGACCATTTGAGAGTAGTGGTCGAGATGGTGGCAATTGGCCCCAAAAGAGGTGGAGGAGTTTGAGTTCGTTCTTCTCGGCTAGTATTCGTTCTCCTAACCCCAAGTCATTGGATGATTGTCGGTATCATTTTAGTGGTAGGTTTTGGGAAATGGGTTCCTAATTCCAGACTAGTGGTGCTCAATTGGCTCCTTTTTGCCTTCCTTATGGATTGTTTGTTTAGAGTCATTGCGGTCAATTTTAGAAGGGGAGAAATTGGTGTTTTCATTGTGGTCCAGTTGGGCACATACAGCTTGAGTGCCCCTTTCTAGCAGCTTCTTGGACCAACAATTCCCAAATTACTACTGCACCTCCTCCTAACCAAAGGGTGCTATGTTTGCATTTGTTTTTATTTTTGGTACCAGTGTTGGTCGTATATATTTGTATTCACTTGCTATTCACCAAGATTTTGACTCATCCCCTAATGTTGAAACTTTTCTCTCATGATGTCTATTATTTGCTAGACTAGGGTCTACTCTTTTCTATCTAACCCCATATGTGGCTGTGTATCTTAATTGTGGTCCCGAGATTATCTTTTTATATTTCTACCATAATAGGAGACTCGGTTGTGGTTCACCGGGTCTATAAGAAGTGTATGATATCTGTTAGTAGAAGAGATACTCTTGTTGACTTGATAGAGTAAGACATGGTTGACTTTGATTTATTTTGGGGATATATTGGTTGCACTCTTACTATGCAACCTTAGATTGTAGAACTCGTAGGGTCATGTTTAAATTTCTAAATGTTCCAGTCATTATATGGGAAGGTGGTTCTCAAATTCCTAAGGAAAGATTTATTTCTTATCTTAAAGCTCGAAAGTTGATTGCAAAGGGGTGTTTGTATCATGTGGTCCGAGTTAAAGATTCTAACTCAAAAGAGCTTTTGCTAGAATCCATTTTTGTGGTTAATGAGTTTCCTAAGGTATTCTCGATGATCTTCCCGGTGTTTCTCCCGATAGAGAAATTGATTTTGGCATTGATCTTGTTTTGGACACCAGTCTGATTTCCATTCTCCTTTAGAGAATAGCTCCAGTAAAGCTGAAAGAGCTTAATAAGAAATTAAAATACCTCTTAGATAAAGGTTTTATCCATCCTAGTATGTCTCTATCGGGTGCTCCCATGTTATTCGTCCACAAGAAGGATGGTTCCCTTCATCTGTGCATTGATTATCATTAATTGAAGAAAGTGACCATAAAGAACAAGTATACCCTTCCTAGGATCGATGATTTATTTGATCAACTTTAGTGTTTGAAGTGTTTCTATAAATTAATCTTAGGTCAGGTTATTATCATCTTAATATTAGGGATGTGGATATCCTTAAAACTGCCCTTAGAACCCGATATAGTCAGTTTGAGTTTCTTGTCATGTCCTTTGGGTTGACCAATCCCCTTGTGATATTCATAGATTTGATAAATAGGGTCTTCCATCCATTCTTAGACATGTTGGTTATTGTCTTCATTGATGTTATCTTAGTGTATTCTAATAGTGAGGTGAATCCTGTAGATCACCTTTCTGCCATGTTACAAATGTTGAAGGATCATCAATTGTATGCCAAGTTCTCCAAGTGTGAGTTTCGGTTGAAAGTCATAGCTTTTCTTTGTCATGTCATCTCTAAAGAAGGGATTATGGTAGATCCCCAAAAGGTTGCGACGGTTAAGAAGTGTCCTAGACCTACGATCCATCTGATATTCAAAATATTTTTGGGTCTAGCCAATTATTATAGGAGGTTTATGGAGAGTTTTTCTATTATAGCTGCCCCATTGACCAAGTTGACCCAAAAGAAGTTGAAGCTCTCTTGGTCCGATGCGCATGAGGGTAGTTTTCAGAAGTTTAAAGATAAATTGACTTCGAATATGGTTTTGACCTTGCTCGAGTGTAGTGATAATTTTGTGGTGTATTGTGATGCTTCTCGTGTTAATCTCAGTTGCATGTTGATGCAACATGGTAGGGTGGTTCCTATGCTTTTAGGCAATTGAAAGTTCATGAGAATAACTACCCCACCCATGACTTAGAGTTATTATCCATGGTCTTTTCTTTGAAGATTTGGCAGCATTATCTTTATGGTGTTCATGTCGACATCTTTTTTGATCATAAGAGCCTCCAATATGTGTTTACTTAAAAGGTGTTGGATCTTCTGAAAAAAAGGTGGTTTGAGCTATTAAAAGACTATGATATAAGTCTTCATTATCATCCCAATAAGGAGAATATAGTAGCCGATGCTCTTAGTAGATTGTCTATAGGAGGTTTGGACCATATATATAAGGATAAGCGAGAATTGGTGAAGTATGTTCACCGTTTGACAAATCTTGGAGTTTGACTTGCAGACTCTGAGAATGGTAGTGTATTTATGCTTCCTATATCTCAGTAGTCTCTTGTGGTTAAGATATAGGAGAAGAAAGTATTAGACCTTGAGTTAATGAAGATCAAAAGTAATGTGTGTCAACATGAAGTTGCAGACTTTGTGATTGGTGGTGATGGTATCTGGAGATACCAAGAAAGGCTATGTGTTCCTGACATTGATGGACTAAAGGAAAGGGTCATGGGCTGAGGTTCATGGAGCCTATTATGCTATTCATCTCGATTCCACCAAGATGTATCATTACCTTAGTAAGTTCTATTAGTAGAGTAATATGAAATAATATGTGTCTAGCTACTTGGCCAAATGTATGGCTTGCCAATAAGTGAAAGTTAAAAACATGAGGCCCGGTGGTTTGTATCAAGAAATTGTCTTGCCAGAGTGGATGTGGGAGGTAACAAATATGGATTTTGTTGCAGGTCTTCCTAGATCTCTAAATCAATATGATTCCATTTGGGTCATTATTGATAGAATGACCAAGTCAACCCATTTCTTGTTCATAATAACTAATTTCTCGGTGGAAGAGTATGCTAAATTGTATCTTACGGAGATCATAAAGCTACATAGTGCTTTGGAGTATATTATCTCGTATCGTGGTTCTCTATTTTCATCTTACTTTTAAAAGTCGTTCCAAAGATGTTTGGGAACTAAGGTTCCACCTGCAAACAGATGGGCAGGTGGAGAGGACTATTCAAATATTTGAGAATATGTTGTGGTTTTGTATGAATTATTATGGTTGTAGTTGGTATGACCACTTTTCTTTGATTGAGTTTCCCTATAACAATAGTTACCACTATAGTTTTAGCATGGCGCCTTTTAAAGCATTGTATGGTAGGAGATGAAAATCTCTTATTGGGTGGTACAAAGTTTGCGAAGGTAAGTTACTTGGATCCAATTTTGTTAATCTCTTATTGGGTGGTACGAAGTTGGCGAAGGTAAGTTACTTGGACCCAATTTAGTTCCGCAAGCCTTAGAGAAGGTGAAAGTTATTCGTGATAGATTTAAAACCACTCAAAGTCGCCAAAAATCCTTTGTAGATGTGAGGCATAGAGACTTAGAGTTTAATCTGTATGATTGGGTATTTTTGAAAGTATCTCCCAAGAAGGGAGTGATGTGATTAGGGAAAAAAGGGAAGCTTAGTCCCCGATATATCAGTCCTACTTGATTGCAAAGAGGGTTGACAATATTGCCTATAAGTTGGAATGGCCTTCTGGTATGGACTTCATTCACCCAATTTTCCATGTCTCTATATTGTAGAAATGTATGGGTGATACTTCCTTGGTTGTCCCCTCAGAATATGTTGGTATCTCAAAATCTTTGTACTATGAAGAGATCCCGTTGAGGATCTTGGATTGACAAATTTGCCAATTACGAATGAAAGAAGTGTATTTGGTGAAGGTTTTATGAAGGAACCAAAAGTCAACGAAAGCTACTTGGGAGGAAGAAGAGGACATAAAGTCCAAGTACCCGCATTTATTTCCTATTCTAGAAGCTTGTGATGGAGCTATGTGTTAGATCTCCATGCTTGATTTATGTCCTTTTTAGACAATGTGTTGAAGTCCCTAATGTTTGAAATTAAGTTATACCTTGGGTTAAAGTCCCTAAGTTTGAATTGATTATGTCTTGTTATACTATAAATTCAAGTCCCTAATACTTTGATATTATGTGTGTGTTGTTGTGATGGCTTAGGTCCCTAGTACCTTGAGTTGATTCATGTCATTGATAGGTGGTGGGTTGAAGTCCCCAATTCTTTGAGTTGCTTTATATCTTTGAAATTTGATGGATTGAAGTCCCTAGGTTGTGAAATGAGTAAGTGCTTGATAAGTATTGGGTTTGATTCCCAAAACCAATGAGATGGAATGGTTGCTAAATGATGATCATGATATATGTTATGTTGTATTAAAGCAAGATTGGAGACTAGGGTTTAGAGAAAGCTCATTTAGTGGCAGGAAGGAGCCAAGATTGTTTATGTGTCACCTTGTTTAAGGCATGTATCTCTTCCCCTCTTTAAATGTCTCTAAACCCATGTATTTTCTACTTGGATTAGCTAGTGTAAATGGTGGTTTTGAAATTAAATGAAAAGGGTTTTGTTGCCTAATGATGTGCGATGTTAAATCTTGCTTAGACTTATATTTATATGTGAAACTGATGATGAATTTCATGTGTGGGTGCTTGTTGTAGGTGGATTAAAATGAGGGTCTTAATTATCCCTAATCTTGCTAATATATACCATGGAAATGGCCTTGTTGAAGGTATGCACCCAAGGTGTTTGTGAAAATGTCTAAGTGAGTTCTTTAATCATTTGTTGTTAATGTATTTAACTTAGGCAATGTCCAAATAAACATGGATGAATGATAAATAATATGTTAAAGGAATTATGAACCATGTGTGATGAAATTAATAACCTTGGTTTTTGGCTAATTAAAGGGTAAAGTTCCTAGATAGAAAGATGAACTTAAATTGTGGGTTGAACCCAAGCGTGGTGAGAATATGGCATAGAATTGTTGTAAGGGTCTTAATGACCCTAACTTTCCTTGTATGATAAAATAAGTTAAGACATTGGCCTATTGAGATGGTTGAGTAATGAAGGCTCCCATAAGGACCACCTGGTTATGTATAGTGTTTAATTGGGTAAAGTGGTTAAAGTCTGTTAATGTAGTATTGAATTTAAGTTGATATATGAGCAAAGGGTTAAATTTCAAAATGCCAACTAATGATAGTTTTGATGGCTTGAGATCAAAGTCCTTTGCCTTATGTGATGGCTTGAAGTTAAAGTCCCTTGCCTTATGAATGGATTAAGGTTGAATTCCCTTACATAATGATATTTCTTGAGGTTAAAGTCCCTTGCTTAAAGAGGTCTCTTCAGGTTAGAGAACTTTGCTGAATAGAACAGCTTGTGGTTAGAGTCCAAGTGTAGTATTAAGTTAGAGTCCCTTGACTAATGTGTCATATATTGACTTGATGTTGATTGATGATGATATTTTACCACTTCCCCTTGAGTTACATACTAGCATTTTAACAGCTAACTATCTCCGATTGTTATATCCCCTGTAGCATAAGGGCTGAAGCATCTTCTTCTCTTCCTACGTAGTGATTAGTAGATCTAAGTGGTTCGTGCATTGACTTGAAGTGGAGATCTTCAATAATACTAAAGATCTTCATCTCTTGGTCTCTTATGATAAGACATAGAATCAT